>NC_138729.1:1562362-1574862 GCF_965113295.1 Leuciscus leuciscus | reverse complement strand
GCGTGCGTGCGTGCGTGCGTGCCTGCGTGCGTGCGTGCCTGCGTGCGTGCGTGCGTGTGTGTGTGATGGGTAGTGTTAGTGTAAGGCAACAGAATATACAGTTTGTACAGTATAAAACCCATTACGTCTATGGAAAGTCCCCAGAAAACATTCCCAGAAAACCAAACCCATTTTACACTGAAACATTACTGTAAAATGTTACCCTATAACTTCTTGTTTACTTGAATGTTGTAGAAGTTTTGCATACAGAAGCTCCTCTTACTGTATTTACAGTCAGTGAATGTTGTCAGCGGTTGAATCGGACATGTTTTCCTTCATCATACTGTGTTTCGACAGCAGAATGTCTGTGGCTTGTGTTCAGGCCCGGAGGCTCTTCTGAGGCTGTTTTGTTTTGTTTTTTCCTGCAGGAATTCAGGAGAACAACACACATCTTTGTGCACATTTACTTCAGTTTGTGTTTCACTCACAGGTCTATCATGACACTTTGGTGACTTGAAATCATCAGGACTCTCCTCGATAACACGGTTATTGAATGCAGTGTGTGTACATTCACAGTGTGTGTTGTTAAATGTGCAGTTTCTGGTGAAGTGTGTTTGTATCTGTGTGTTTGTATATTATCCACTAGATGGCGCAATGGATCTGCACAAAACATGGATTATTCTCCCAAAACCAACCTTGAATGCATTTCTATGAGGACATTAATGTATATAGACGATAAACAAAGTGTAATGTATAATGAGTATAGATAGAAAATAAAATTAAGCATATTTTAACACCATTCAGAAGGTTTTGCTTTTTTTTTTCAAAACAAAACAAAAACTAATTTTACCCAAATTTTCATTATTGTGCAATGTAATATAAGTTGTTTTAATTTTCAGTTTTTGTAATTCTCATTATATTGTCGGTGCTGATTCTCAATAAATTCTAATTTCTGTAACACAGTATTTTATGTAGAATTACTGTAAATGCTTCTGTAATAAAATGGGGAAGTGTGTAAAATTGTCATGAAAATGATTAAATTAAATTAAATTAAATTCACGTTTATTTGTATTGCGATTTTCACAATACACATCATTTCAAAGCAGCTTTACAGAAAATGCATGAGCCACATTACAGTTTAGAGTGATCTGTTATCAGAGGAAGTCACTTTAGCGAAAAATTTATTAATTTAAACAATGTAATAATTTAATGCAGAAACAACGCTCATTGAAGTAATGAATAGCCTACGTATTTGTTAACAAATGATTATGACATTTAGAAAATATAGCATTGGTGCGTGCTGATTCAGGGAATCAACTGATGGTTGAAAATATGGTTACAAAATGATGGTTATAATATATCACACACTGAGTGCTGTAGGTCATCACAGCCTCACAGCATGCTGTTATACAGCCATATCAGCACGGCTACGAGTGTAATATTGCGTTAATAAAACAGTTCGACGGTAAAAATAAATAAATAAGAAACAATAACAGATCGAGTGTTGGATGAAGGGCGTAGTTAGGCACTACAATTAAGCTTATTGCTTTTATAAAACGGTTACCACACAATACAAATATTAAAGCCAAAAAATATGTATCAATGCAATTTTTATGATGTAAAATCACTAAAAGCCTTCCCTCCGCTGAAAAAGTAGTCCCTAAACGTGAACAGCAACAGAAGTTACATTATTTCGCCATTAGATGGCGACAAAAAAACTGTCTTTATGAGTGAGTCAGTCAGTAGAGGAGACTTTTATATTGAAAGGACTGAAACTTGTGAACACGGAGAAGCAATTTGACCAGTAACTAGCGTGTTAGCTACGAAAACCGTTAACTGTTTAAAGGACAAGATTTCACAGCGGACATTCAAACGGATTTTTTATTACGAATATAGGACTGACCTGAAGGAAAATGTTAAATCTACTGTAAATGCAGGAACACTCGCTTACTCGATCTCTCACAAACAATATCAATGAGAACATATGTTTATGTTGCTAAGAGTGGTTGCTAGGGGTGTTGTGTAGTGATACATAGAACCGTTGGGTGAAGCGGTCATAGCCGTATCGTGAATAAAACACAGAATCAAGGACTGGAACTAACCGAGTAGAGCAGGGTATTATGAGAGAGAGATCGACTAAACGAGTGTATTACCTGAGGTTATTACACACACTAACAACACACACACACACTACCCGACCCCTAAACCTACCCATCACACACACACACTAACCACACACACTACCCGACCCCTAAACCTACCCATCACACACACACACTAACCACACACACTACCCGACCCCTAAACCTACCTATCACACACACACACACACTAACCACACACACTACCCGACCCCTAAACCTACCCATCACACACACACACTAACCACACACACTACCCGACCCCTAAACCTACCCATCACACACACACACACACACACACACACACACACTAACCACACACACTACCCGACCCCTAAACCTACCCATCACACACACACACTAACCACACACACTACCCGACCCCTAAACCTACCCATCACACACACACACACACACTAACCGACCCCTAAACCTACCCATCACACACACACACACACTAACCACACACACTACCCGACCCCTAAACCTATCCACCACACACACACTAACCACACACACTACCCGACCCCTAAACCTACCCATCACACACACACACTAACCACACAACCTGGGATCGAACCCACAACCTTGCGTTGTTAACGCAATGCTCTTACCACTGAGCTACAGGAAAGCTACACACTAACCACACACACTACCCGACCCCTAAACCTACCCATCACACACACACACTAACCACACACACTACCCGACCCCTAAACCTACCCATCACACACACACACACTAACCACACACACTACCCGACCCCTAAACCTATCCATCACACACACACACACACACACTAACCACACACACTACCCGACCCCTAAACCTACCCATCACACACACACACTAACCACACACACTACCCGACCCCTAAACCTATCCATCACACACACAAACACTAACCACACACACTACCCGACCCCTAAACCTACCCATCACACACACACACTAACCACACACACTACCCGACCCCTAAACCTACCCATCACACACACACACACACTAACCACACACACTACCCGACCCCTAAACCTACCCATCACACACACACACTAACCACACACACTACCCGACCCCTAAACCTACCCATCACACACACACACTAACCACACACACTACCCGACCCCTAAACCTACCCATCACACACACACACTAACCACACACACTACCCGACCCCTAAACCTACCCATCACACACACACACTAACCACACACACTACCCGACCCCTAAACCTACCCATCACACACACACACACACACTACCCGATCCCTAAACGAACCCATCACACACACACACTAACCACACACACTACCCGACCCCTAAACCTACCCATCACACACACACACACGCGCACACACACACTAACCCGACCCCTAAACCTACCCATCACACACACACACACACACACACACACTAACCAGACCCCTAAACCTACCCATCACACACACACACACATACACATACACACACACACACACACTAACCCGACCCCTAAACCTACCCATCACACACACACACACACACACACACACACACACACACACACACACACACACACACACACACACACTAACCTGACCCCTAAACCTACCCATCACACACACACACACACACACACACACACACACACACACACACACACACACACACACACACACACACACTACCCGACCCCTAAACCTACCCATCACACACACAAACAAACACACACACACACACACACACACACACACACACACTAACCCGACCCCTAAACCTACCCATCACACACACACACACACACACACACACACACACACACACACACACACACACACACACACACTACCCGACCCCTAAACCTACCCATCACACACACAAACAAACACACACACACACACACACACACACACACACACACACACACACACACACACACACACACACACACACTAACCTGACCCCTAAACCTACCCATCACACACACACACACTAACCATACACACTACCCGACCCCTAAACCTACCCATCACACACACACTAACCATACACACTACCCGACCCCTGAACCTACCCATCACACACACACACACACTAACCATACACACTACCCGACCCCTAAACCTACCTGTTCAGAAGAAGACTGGCTTCATTGATTTGGATAGTTTATGGATCGTTAGGTAGAGCTCACAGCGGGTGATCGGTCAGAATCACGCAAGATTTCTTCATTGGAAGTATTTATTGAATTTACAACTGCATGATTGAATATGTACATTGATGTGTGGTTCTGAAACAAATAAAGAAATAAAACAAACATAATTAGTTGAATGCGAATGAATGATTATCATGCAACAAACCTCTATTTGTATTAACTGCATACTATTCTAACATGTATAGCAGAAATAAAATACAACAATATCTTAACATGGCCAAAACTGACAGTAAAGAATGAAAAAAGGCTGTTATGTAGGTCTAAGCAGCTACAACTATAACAATAAGAAAGGATAAACCATTTGCAATACAATGGCTCCCTCTGCTGGTCATATAAATAACTACAACAGGCCGCTCCGAGAGGTGTCACGTGACGACCAGTGTACATGCGGGAGGTGCGTGCCCTATAACCAATTAACTGGATTGAAGGCGAATATCAGCACGATAGTTTTCAAACTATGCACAAAGGTGCTTAACTGGTATTCTACAATGTGTACCCAAAGAATAATGCCAGAGTGGCAAATTATACATTGATAGAAAGAAGCATCACGACACGAGGTCTAGCCGGGCAGGAAACGCCTGAGCTTACATTTAGCAACACTAAACAGACAAAACACTACCAATCTAGCCTTAGCAATAACAGTCAAAAAGAACAACAAAATACCGATTCTTACTTGTAAAGACGCACACAGAATAAAGCAGTTGTATCAAGGCAGGTTGTAAGTCCGTGAAGTTAGCGTACACTACTGGCAAAAGTCTCTGACAGAATGCTAGCCACGTGCAGCAATCCTGAATCAACTTGTGATTGGCTAAGAGTCCAGGTGAAGCGAGGCGTCTTCCAGTAGGAGAGAGAGAGTCACAGTAAAGTGTCTGATGCTTAGCGGCCACAAGGGGGCCTTTTTTACAGCCGCCCCCAGATTACTGAAGGGAATCTGCAGAAGAAGAAAAGGCGCCCACTCGTCCGGTAGTGGTTAGTCTGACAACTCTGGAAGCTGGATGAGTCAAGCCACAGGGCGGGTGTACGCCCAGTCTCCTACATTCACTTCAGCAGATCGTACTTTACCGTCGAGGCCAGGGGAGACGGTGGTCACTGTACCCACTGGCCACAGTGAGCGAGGGAGCTGCGGGTCAATGATGAGGACCGTCTTGCCAATGTGCAGGTCTGGGTTTTCAGCATTCCACTTCTGTCGGGCCTGGAGGCTGGGCAAATAGAAACGGATAAAATGCTTCCAGAAGTGGTCAGCCAACAGCTGGCTATGGCGCCAACGCCTACTGCTCAGGAGTTCGGAGTCAGGATACACCACCTGCGGCCCAATGAGCAGTGAGTTGGGAGTTATTGGATCAGGGTCGGCGATGTCTGCAGATGTGTAGCCTAATGGTTTAGAGTTGAGAATCCCTTCAATCTCAATTAGTAGGGTTCTCAGTACCTCATCTGTCACAAGCTGGGCTCCAAGGGTTACTTGCAGAGCTTGTTTTACTGAGCGTATCTCGCGCTCCCAGCAGCCACCAAAGTGGGGGGCGTTAGGTGGATTAAACTTCCAGTCGATTTGCTGAGAGGCGAGTTGAGCTTTGATGTCTGGAGCAAGGTCGGCGAATGCTTCCCGGAGCTCTCGATCACCACCTCTGAAGTTAGTCCCCTGGTCTGAAATCAGCTCGAACGGCTTTCCTCTGCGGGCGATGAACCGTCTCAGGGCCATGAGGAATGAGTCTGCATTAGAGAGCAGGTCGATATGCACGGCTCGGGTAGTCATGCATTTAAAGATTATTCCCCAGCGTTTTTCACTCCTCCTTCCGATCGCTACCGAGTATGGCCCGAAGCAGTCTACTCCTGTTGAGTAAAATGCTGGCTTGAAAAGTCGGACTCTGGATGGAGGCAGGTCTGCCATTTTAGGGATTTGTGGCTTTCCGCGCCATTTCTGACACTCTTGGCACTTGCGCTGAAAGCGGCGGATAGCCTCTCGCCCTCCTGCGGCGCATCTCTGAGAAGACCCTCTCTGGGCCTGGATGGTGCAGACGGTAATCATACTCTTGAATGAGCAGCTGCGTGACTGGGTGTTTGGCATCCAGCACCACCGGGTGAACAGTATCCGGTTCCAGCTGGTTACTATGGCGCAGACGTCCGCCAACACGGAAGAGCTTGTCACTGTGGTCGAACTCTGGTGCCAGCTTGAGAAGTCTGCTGCTCTTAGCGACTGGTTTCCCTGACTGCAGCTGGGCATATTCAATAGGAAAACTGTCTTGTTGGACCTGTTGTAGCAGAGCTAGCTGGGCTTGCCTGTAGGCTGTGACATTGCCTGGGGCCGCCCCATGTAGAGTTTTAGTTGTGGCGGTCAGGAGGTCTTTGAAGGAAGAGAACTTTTTAGCGTCAGGGAGCTGACTTGGCGAGGTAGTAGTGAGGCCGCAGAACAGAGGTTTCTTGAGCTCTTCACCCTGATCTGCCTCTGTCTGAATCTGAGGACTTTGTGGCCATTTGTCTGGGTCACACCACAAGAAGGTTGGGCCTTGACCCCAGCGGCTGTCTGGTGTCAATGTGTCGAGAGGTTTGCCACGCGTTATGTCGTCGGCAGGGTTCTGTGCAGAGTCCACGTACCGCCATGTGTCGCCCTCGGTGAGATCTTGAATCTCTGCCACACGTGCGTCAACAAACACTTTGAATCGGCATGACTCCGACTGCAGCCACTTGAGCACGGTAGTAGAGTCCGACCAGAGCACCACCCGCTGGATGGACAGTGTGAGTTCAGATTTGAGGATCCGAGCCATTTGTGCTCCAGTCAGGGCAGCGCATAACTCCAGGCGTGGGATTGACTGTTGCTTTTTTGGAGCGACTCTGGATCTCGCAGTGACAAAAGCTACTTGGACGACTCCATGAGGATTCTCGGTTCTGAGGTATGCCACAGAGCCATAGGCTTGCTCTGAAGCATCACAGAACACGTGTATCTGACGCTCACAGGTGGGAGAGTCTAACTCATGGCCAGTGTAACACCTCGGAAGTGCTATGCTCTGTAGGTGAGGTAACTCGTCCTCCCACTCTCTCCATGCGGCTAGCAGGTGATCCGGCAGAGCAGGGTCGCCCCAGTCCCGCTTTTTGTCCCACAGGTGTTGGATGACAACTTTGGCCCTGGTGGTGTAAGGTACTAGGAAGCCAAGGGGGTCATATTGGCTTGCCACCACTTTATAGATGGAGCACATAGTGACAACTTCTTCAGTGGCTACAGCCTCTCGACACTTGAAGGACAGGGTGTCCTCTCGACAGTCCCACTGCAGGCCCAGGGCTGATTCTCCTTGACCTGGGTGACCTTGGGCGATCCACTTTTCAGCACTAGCCGATCTCGCCTCAGCAGGGAGGTGACGGATGGTGTCTGGATGGGTACTGGCCCACTGGCGTAACTCAAAGCCTCCCTCGGCAAGGAGAGTCTGCAGCTTGTTGATGATGGGCTTGGCATCTTCAACTGTAGGCACACTCTGAAGACAGTTATCCACGTAGAAATGTCTTAACACGGAGTCTCTCACTGCTTCAGCTGGCTGAGTATGGTCGGTGACGTACTTCTGTAGGGCGTATGTAGCACAGCAGGGGCTACAGGTAGTACCGAAGGGAAGCACTTTCCACTGATAGACTGTGGGTTGTTCATCACGCTTGAGCTCCCTCCAGAGGAAGCGGAGGAGAGGCTCATCCTCCGGAAGGAGCCTGACCTGGTGAAACATCCCCCGCATGTCACTGCTGAAGGCCACACAATGTTCTCTGAATCGCAAGAGAACTGAAAGGAGAGGTGGACCGAGGGTTGGACCAGGGAGCAGGAGTTTGTTCAAGTCAGTGGCGTTGTACTGGAAAGAACAATTAAAAACCACTCGGTGCTTGCCATTGTGCTCGACAAGGTGGTGAGGGATGTACCAGCTGCTTAAGGTGTTCTCTGTGCCATGGGGTAGTTTCGCCACATAGCCAGCCTGTTCAAGTCTCTGGATCTCTGCGTTGTAGACTTGGGCCGTCTCAGGGTTCTTCGCCAGCCGCCTTTCCGTATTCCGGAGCTGAGGAAGTACTGCCTCCTTTGGTGCGCAGAGCTGAGGGAAGTTCTTCACGCGGAGGAGAGGAGTAGCATAGCGGTGAACACCATTAACATCTACTCGCACCGTCTGTTTATCCAAGCATTCAAGGGCCTCCTTGTCCTGCCATGACCTTGTACTGGCCTTTTCGCTGCGCCATGGGAGGACGTCCAGCTGCCACAGTCTCTCAACGTGCTGGTAGATGTCAGCTGGAGGTGCCCCGAAGGTGGTGAATAGACAGCGTTGTTCGATAAGGTACTGCTTTAGATTGTTGGTCGGACCTTGCAGCGTCCATCCGAGACGGGTGCGGACAGCAACCAGTGCACCAGGGGGACCAAAGATGACTGGCTCAACTGGAGTCACCAAGTGAGGGTGGTCTGAGCCAATGAGCAGTAGCGGGACAATGTCCTTGAATGAAGGGATAGAAAGCTTCTTCAAATGTTTGTATTTGCTCTGCAGTGCTTTGAAGGGATACGTGTGCTGGCCTAGCCCGAGCTTGGGTGCGGTAAAGGCTCCTTGGATGTTGTATACCATGGCTGGAGAACAAGCCGGGGAGATGCTAAATGAGACAGCCGCCCCGTGAAGCGTCTGCAGCTCCTGTCTGACTGTACGCAGGGGCAAATCCTCGGGCTGACCTTCAAGGCCCAGATGTTGGACAGCCGGTTGGAGGAGCAGGGTGCGTTCGGAGCCATCGTCTAGCACAGCGTATGTCTCTAGAGTTTGGTCACCATGGCGGAGGATAACTTTACTGACCTTGAGAAGCACACGATGGCCCTGCGGTGGCTTGCCAATGTATAGCACTTGGTCTGAACTTGGTATGGACAAAGGTTTGCTCTCACTGGACTTCACCTGGTCAGGCCTTCTCTCAGCTTTGTCAGCCTTGGCTAAACTTCTCTCGCTGACATCGTGCAAAGCAAGCAGGTGTCTGCTGTTGCATGTTTTACAGCACATCTTTAGATCACATTCAGCTGATCTGTGTTCTCTGCCGCATCGCCAACATCGGTTGTTGTCCTGAATCCAGTTACGTTTCTGGGTGGCGCTGAGCAGTTTGAAATTTGTGCAACTATTCAAAGTGTGCTTGTAGTTCTCACAGAATGGGCAGAACTTCTTTGCATCTAGACTGGTTGGAGGAGTAGATTTGGCCGGCTCCCTAGCTCCCAGCATGAGGACTGAGGCCTTAGGTGACGACCTGACAGTACTCTTGGAGTCTTTGGGCTTAGATCCAGTGTCCTTTCTCAAGCGATATTGTGCTATATCCTCCTGGATCTGGAGCTCGTATTCCAACCAATCTGCTAGATCCAGAAGAGTGGGGATAGGAATGCGGAGCGGGTGGATGTAGCGCCTGAAACTGGACCTCAGGTCGTGCGGTAGCTTGCCCAGTAGACGGGTGACATGAGAACCACAGTCCAGCTCAACTTGCCCCTTTAAACCGAGCTGCTCCAACATGCTCACCAGGGATCTGACGTTCAGGGCGAACAACCTGAATGACTTAATGTCTCCACTCTGAATGTTGGGGCCGTCCATCAGTTCGGCAATACGCTGAAGGGCGAGTTGGTGTGGCTGCCCGTACTGCTGGTTTAAAGCTGCCATAGTGTCAGTGAAGGGGTAATCAGAATTGCTGTAAGAATCTGCCACCAGCAACGCTTCCTCCAGCTTCAGATGATCCACTAATATCTGGAACTTGAAACGTTCAGTGGCATCTCTAGGAAGGAGATTGTCTAGAGCAATACGGAGTCTTGCAAAGTCTCTTGGGTTAGGACGGTTGAAGTTCGGGATTGTAGGAGTGGGCCCTCTGTATGTTCTTTCCTGTCCACCAGGGGGAGTCACTGAGCGTCGGCGTCTGGCCTCGTGCCGAGGTGAAGGGAAACTACGTCTCTCACGCTGGTCAGGGGAGTAGCTGCGGCGACGTGCAGGAGAATAGTCACCTCGGCGTGATGGTTCTCTGTATTCTCTGTAGGAATAACAAGAGTCTCTGTAACTGGCGTGGCGCTCAGGTGAGCGGCGGTGGCTGGACTGCTCATAGTTATAATGAGAACTGTAGCGCCCTTCCCTGGACTCATAGCTTCGTTGCAGGGCCTGGTGCTTGGTGCGTACTGGCTCGGGAGAGCGCTTAGGTGAGGGAGAGTCATATCTGGTTGATTCTTTGTAGTCCTTTGTCTCTCTGCTGTAGTCATGATGCCTGTCAGAGGACCGTTGTGGTGGTGTCTCCCTGTCCCGGAAGTAGACTGATTTGTACTGGGTTGAAGCACCTCCATAATCCAGCCCTTCTCGATAAAGTCTATCTCTGGCAGTTACAGTACGTGGCTCTGGACGGTGATCGGTCAGAATCACGCAAGATTTCTTCATTGGAAGTATTTATTGAATTTACAACTGCATGATTGAATATGTACATTGATGTGTGGTTCTGAAACAAATAAAGAAATAAAACAAACATAATTAGTTGAATGCGAATGAATGATTATCATGCAACAAACCTCTATTTGTATTAACTGCATACTATTCTAACATGTATAGCAGAAATAAAATACAACAATATCTTAACATGGCCAAAACTGACAGTAAAGAATGAAAAAGGGCTGTTATGTAGGTCTAAGCAGCTACAACTATAACAATAAGAAAGGATAAACCATTCGCAATACAATGGCTCCCTCTGCTGGTCATATAAATAACTACACCAGGCCGCTCCGAGAGGTGTCACGTGACGACCAGTGTACATGCGGGAGGTGCGTGCCCTATAACCAATTAACTGGATTGAAGGCGAATATCAGCGCGATAGTTTTCAAACTATGCACAAAGGTGCTTAACTGGTATTCTACAATGTGTACCCAAAGAATAATGCCCGAGTGGCAAATTATACATTGATAGAAAGAAGCATCACGACACGAGGTCTAGCCGGGCAGGAAACGCCTGAGCTTACATTTAGCAACACTAAACAGACAAAACACTACCAATCTAGCCTTAGCAATAACAGTCAAAAAGAACAACAAAATACCGATTCTTACTTGTAAAGACGCACACAGAATAAAGCAGTTGTATCAAGGCAGGTTGTAAGTCCGTGAAGTTAGCGTACACTACTGGCAAAAGTCTCTGACAGAATGCTAGCCACGTGCAGCAATCCTGAATCAACTTGTGATTGGCTAAGAGTCCAGGTGAAGCGAGGCGTCTTCCAGTAGGAGAGAGAGAGAGTCACAGTAAAGTGTCTGATGCTTAGCGGCCACAAGGGGGCCTTTTTTACACTACCCATCACACACACACACTAACCACACACACTACCCAACCCCTAAACCTACCCATCACACACACACACTAACCACACACACTACCCGACCCCTAAACCTACCCATCACACACACACACTAACCACACACACTACCCAACCCCTAAACCTACCCATCACACACACACACTAACCACACACACTACCCAACCCCTAAACCTACCCATCACACACACACACTAACCACACACACTACCCGACCCCTAAACCTACCCATCACACACACACACTAACCACACACACTACCCGACCCCTAAACCTACCCATCACACACACACACTAACCACACACACTACCCGACCCCTAAACCTACCCATCACACACACACACTAACCACACACACTACCCGACCCCTAAACCTACCCATCACACACACACACACACTAACCACACACACTACCCGACCCCTAAACCTACCCATCACACACACACACTAACCACACACACTACCCGACCCCTAAACCTACCCATCACACACACACACACTAACCACACACACTACCCGACCCCTAAACCTACCCATCACACACACACACTAACCACACACACTACCCGACCCCTAAACCTACCCATCACACACACACACTAACCACACACACTACCCGACCCCTAAACCTACCCATCACACACACACACTAACCACACACACTACCCGACCCCTAAACCTACCCATCACACACACACACTAACCACACACACTACCCGACCCCTAAACCTACCCATCACACACACACACTAACCACACACACTACCCGACCCCTAAACCTACCCATCACACACACACACTAACCACACACACTACCCGACCCCTAAACCTACCCATCACACACACACACTAACCACACACACTACCCGACCCCTAAACCTACCCA
>NC_138729.1:1549862-1559862 GCF_965113295.1 Leuciscus leuciscus | reverse complement strand
AGTAATATTGTGTTTGTGGGAGACATGTGGAGATCCTGCTTCATTCCTCCGCAATATTTTAAGGTGTCCTTGTTAATTATAGATTTAAGTGTATTAATTAAAGTGTGTACTACTATGGCGTTATGATTAAAGTTAGGTTGTGTTTTAGGGTTAGTTACATGTAATTATGCATAACTTACTGTTATTACTATAGTAACTACATGTAACGTGTAACAAGGACACTAAAATAAAGTGTTACCCTGCTTTATATTGCAAACTTTTAATTGTTATCATAAAATTTGAATTTCATTATCATAATCATAAACATAATTTATTTTTCCCACATTAATTTCCCACATGTCTAGTACAATTATGTGGTTGTTTCATTAATACAGAAGTATTTCGTTTTTTCTTTTCGAAAGAGTGGAAGTGAACTGTGACAACATGCCCCATACATTATAACATGACCATATGACAGATTTACATGTTATCTGATCTAATCAAACAATATACAAGACCAACTAAAAAATGTTCTCAATAAAATACAATAATGTTTTTCATATGAAATAATTGCAATTTTTTATAATTAAAAATAAAGTAATTTTTTGAGTTTGACAACAAACACCACAAAACACAGCATAGTTCAAAACACAATAATAATTAATAATTTCTGAACATTAACTCTCAGTCTTTATTCACACTTTTCTCATGGTTTCTCAATAGAATTCATAAAAGTCTAGAATAGAATATCATAGTTCTAATAGGAGCTCACTGTAACGCAGTGTGACAACATGCCCCGCCTGCATCAGCATTACAGGACCATCTCAACTGTTCAATAACAGATATAAGACTAAAATAATATCAGATTTCTCTCATTTTAAACAAACACAAAAATCAGAGATGAAAAATTAACATAAGTAAGAAATTTACTTTTGCAATGGTTAAATCAATGTTCAGTGATTAATATCTTCCAAAGATTTTTTTTAATTTTGTCACAATTTTTTTTTCTATATAGTGTTGCTATGGCAACTAAATACACTAAGTTTCATCATGCTGACATGGAAAGATTTAAACCATGTGTGTTACAACTACTGTGCCCCGCTCACCCCTACTCATATTTACAGGTAGCCTTTATTAATATTCATAAAGATACCTTGATTGCATTCAAATACTGTATTTCTGCCCGTTTTCACCCTCAACACACACAGTAGAACACCCGATGAACTCTCGCCTTGTTTCACTCGTGTCTTCTGCTCTATAGAGAGAGTTATGCGATATATATGCATTGAATGTCACTGGTCAAGCCACCAAACCAATTTACCTAATGAGAAAGTTGCAAATCCTCGCAAAGCCAAAGCCAGCAGAGAGAGAGAGAGAGAGAGAGAGAGAGAGAGGGAAAGAGAGAGGGAGAGCCTGAACAATGAGCTGGACAATCCCACGCATTGTTTTCATTCCGGTCCGCACATCTTTGGGATCCGCTCGCGAAACAAGACTTTTAGCCCTCCTCTAAAACCTTTTAAAACTCCCAGCCAAGCTCACAATCCCAAGACAATTCCTCCGACCGACAGACAAGCTCCTTAGGCTAATGGCCATTTTGCCTTGCGGTTAATGCGCGTTAGTGTTCCTGACCAGTGCTGTAATCTGACGAGAGAAGTTTCCCGCGCTAAAGGAGATATTGACCCTCGTGTGCAAAACACAAAATATAGTGGACGTGCGGATCAACGAACGCGGATGAGTTTCAAATGCGCTGGCGTGATTTACTCTTCTTAACATAATCCGTATTGTTTTTACTTTATTCTATTATGCTTATTGTTTTGCATCCTTGTGTTTGTTTTTCTGCCTCTTGTTTTTTATGGGCTGCAAAACAAGAAGGAATGATGTCATGTCTTGATAGGATCACAAGATTTTCTGTCCTATATGGAATATGACTGAAGATTAGCTTTAATTTTTGGGTCACAAACAGCAGAGACAAATAATAATAATAATAATAATAAAAGCAAATGATCATGCAGAATCTTTGGCAAACTTTCTGACAAGGTTCTCTCAAAGTTATAACCAAAGTTATGTTAATAGAAAATGATTGTGTTCAAAGTTTATTAATAACCTTATCAGAACATTAGCACAAAAGTTATTTATCATTCATGGAACTGTTTTAATTGGACGATCTAACATTTACATGCTATTGTTTTAGAGCGTTGGAGAACATTTAAAAGTAACAATTTCATAATGTTTGAAGAATGATAATGGAAAGTCCGCCTGTAGTAAATCATGTTATCTCTTAAAACTCATCTTTGATCACCGAAATCACATATTTAAACGTTTTTTCCTTGAAACAAAACTCTTCATGCCTTAAAATATCTTGAATGTAACTCGACACCCTTGCCTCATTTAGTATGCGCGGCTCTATGAATATGTAAATGAGCCCCGCCTCCACTCACTCACTCAGCTCAGAGATCCACTGGTTGACGATCACACGTTGATCTGATTGGTTACAAGGTAGTTTGTGACGTCAGAAACACCAGCGATTTCAAAGCGTGTGTTTGAGACTGTCTTTGGTTCACTGCAGTTTTAAGGAGGAAATACTCAGCAATGCTGTCGACTTATGAACTTACACATGGTTTGTCTTAAAGCAGATTAAAAACACCACATAGACACATAAACATTAAACACTTGATTTTCACCACAGGGGGACTTTAAAACTTTTTAACAGGCTCCTTCCCCAATGGGCAGTGTCACATTGTACTAAATTTATTGCACTGTTTTATAGAATTAAATATTTTTCTGAACTTGCTCCATATTTGGCCACTGTTTAGTGTGTCAGAAATGCACTTTCTGAAGGCGAGTAAAACAATCTCAAACCAGTTCTGAAATGTGATTTGCTTTCTGGACAACAACGTTTGTGTGGGGAAAACACTTGTTAATGCAACTGATGCAATCGTGAGTTTAGGATTGAAACTCTAATCCATATAAAGCGTGTGACAGTGAGGAGGAATTCTGTGATCGTCATCTACTGACGCCATGTTAAACTCCACCACCAGTTAAATCCCTTTAAAGCAAAGAAACACCAGTGTTTTCATCAGAGCAAGCATCAGCAGAGGATTCCAGTGCCAAATATAACAACTCTGACAAGAATACGGTGGGGGCTTTGAAACCCTTGTGAATCACTTGTTTGGATCCAGTCACTCGGAGTGTGTATCAAACTGCAAAAGTCATGTGATTTCAGAAAGTCACGGCTGTTTTCCAAACGTTTCGAGATTTCAAATGGTTCGCCACTAGGGGACGAGGACTTCAGTGAACCCATTAACCTGTTTTTTTATTTTTTATTTTTTTTATAATTTGTAGAAATTTTTAATGACAGTTTTACTGCATGTTTTGATTTGCATTTACACTGTTTTAACAGCAGCAAATCCAAGTGCACGAGAAACTCAACAAGACACAGGTGAACAATATAATCAGTTACCATGGAAACAAGCTAAACAAACACACCTCACATTTTTGTCAGAATGTTCAAATGTACGCTGACAAAAAAAAAATCTGGTGTAGAAACAAATCTTCACTCTAAAACTGCAAGTAAATTTCACAAATAATTACAAACAAGTAACACACTGAACTAAGTGTGAGATTTAGTCTTTTCCAGTGAATCCCATGAGCAATAAGCCTGTCTGATGGGAAGAAAGAGAGATTTATTGTTTTCTTTAATATTAGACACTTCACAAATGTATCATTGAAACAATAAGAGCTTGGGATTGTGGGTATGTTGTGCGTGTCTTGCGTTACCTGTGGAGAAGAGCAGATGCTGAAGAGACTCAGCGGATACAGTTACCGCCGTTACCATGGCAGCAGGTTTACCATCACAAGAGTAACCTTCTGACTAACTCATGTTTCAGCAGATGGAGCCAAACCAGCACAGCGCTCCCGTTCAGCCTTTCACTGTTCTTAGACTTTACCAACACTATATACATATATACTGTATATATATAGCATATTTGTTACTTAAACATTAAAAGAATAAAATAAATGTTTAACTTGAAGTACTAAAGTAACTATAAAATGGGGATAAAGATGAGTCAAAATGGCTACAAATATAAAAGTATAATTCAAATGATTGAAAACTATAATAGTATCTCACTGATACTAAAACAAATAAAAAATAAATAAAAATTCAAAACTTAAATAAAATTCAATAGAAATATTAGATTGAAAACCTTCAACTTAAAACAAATTTAAACAAAGATTAGAAATATTGCCTTGGCAATTAACTGAAATAAAAATAAATTAAAGTTAAAAGGAAAGGTTTAAAAAATGTGAAACTAAAATGAAAATGAAAATGAAAACTGAAAATATATTTAAAAAAATATTTTTTTGCACATGTATATTTTCTGAAGAAAACGTGAGTGGTGCTTACCATGGCAAAACTTGTATTTGGGTCGTTGCTATGGTGTTGATAGGTGGTTGCTAGGGTATACTGGTTGGTTGCTAGGGTGTTGTGAGTGGTTGCTAGGTGGTTCCTACGGTATTCTGGCTGGTTGCTATGTTGCTAGGTGTTTGCCAGGTTTGTTCTGGAGGGTTGCGATGGTGTTACTAGGGTATCTTGTGTGGTTGCTTGGGTGTTGCTAGGCAGTTGATAAGAAGTTCTAGGTGGTTGCTAGGGTGTTGCTATGGTGTTATGGGGGGTTACTAGGGTGTTGTGGGTGGTTGCTGTGGTGTTATGCAGCTGCTAAAGTATTCGAGGTGTTTGTTAAGCAGTTGCTAAGGTATTCTGGGTGGTTGCTAGGTGGTTGCTGAGGCATTCTGGGTGGTTGCTATGGTGTTGCTAAACCAGAGCAAACAGCTTGTCTGCGCAACACCAGCTCGTGTTTGTCTTGTGCCTGTCCCACTTCCATAAAGAAGCGTCTTTTATCCCTTTATGTCGATGGATGATCTGCACTAAATGCAGGATTATAAGAAGGAATTGAATGGGATCCCAGAAATCCACACTCCTCCGGTTTAAGAGGAGTTTTTCTCAGAAGCATCAAAATAAAAACACTGTGAATTCCTTTAATGCTAAACTTCCACTGTAAGATCTGCCAGAGAAATCCTGATGTACAGCTCTTTATATACAGTGTCAAATTACATATGTTACTGGCTGAAGTAATGCAGTAAATTATGCATAATCACATGCAACTAATCCTAAACCAAACCCTAATCCTATAGTAGTTCATTAATATTTCTCAGTGCTTAAATGTATATGTTTTGTCAGGTGTTTCAGAACTTGATTCCCAGTGAATGCTGGAACTGAAAAGTAATGGTTAACACTTTACAATAAGGTTGTTGAAATTTTAACATTTACATTTTTGACATTTTTTAACTTGAATTAACATTCAAAATAATTCGAATGCATTTATTAATCTTACGTAATGTCAATTTCAACATTTACTAACACATAATTAAAATCAAAAGTTGTATCATGTGCAACATCATTTAATAGGGCCACTAACAGAGCATTTGTGTTTTCCACTAATGTTCACAAATACTACAAAAGGGACATGATGGAAAGAATATGCGATTGGGCGGGAAAATACAATGCATGAAATTATGAAATATAGCTTGAATGCAGTGCAAGTCACTTCAGATAAGAGCATCCGCTAAATGTATTGCATGAATGCATCGCTTTTGATGAATGCGTAAATGTAGGCTATCTCTGAAGTGTATCTGCTTCATATGGGTTTGATCTCACACTGCAAAACAAAAACAAAAACAAAAAAACACCAAAAAAAATAATACATGTTTTTTTGTTGTTGTTTTTTTTTTGTTGGTATTTTTGTCTTGTTTCCAGTTCAAATAAAAATACTTAAATAAAGATGCATTTACTAAAGTAGTAAAATGCCATGCGACATTATGTCTTGTTTTGGGAAAATCAATCAAAATTAAGTGAGTTTTTGCTTAAAACATGCAAAATTAAGATTATTCAGAAAATTAAGGTAAGATAAATAATCCTAATTCAAACAGAAACAATATTTTTCTCACCCCATTGACAGATCATTTTGCTCATTTTAAGCAGAAACTCACTTAACTTTGATTTATTTCCCCATAAACAAGACATAATATCGTATGGCATTTTACTCATCTAGTAAATGCATCTTGATTTAAGAATTTTCAGATATTTGGACTGAAAACAAGACAGGAACAGTGAGTAAGAAAAGCATGTTTGAAAATCAAAACTGTGGCGTACTGAAGTCAGGAGTTGTATTGTTGTGTCTCCTCCAGGAAAGTGGGTCATGAGTCTGAGACTGTGGGATTATGGGCCGGGAGACGTGTGATTTCCTAAATCCTGCTGTCCGTGGAAAGAAAAGAAAAACACGACATGTCCCCCCTCTTGACCCAGACCCCCTCCCCTTCCCAAAAGAGGAAAGACATCCCTCAATCCCATGAAAACAATGACGGATGTCAAACGCGGATGTAAATTAGCAATGTTGCTATAATCCGGCTTGTTTACATGTTGTATTTTATACAAAGTTGCATAGGCGATTACACATGTGCGATTGGACGAGTGTCGGATGAATTGTTTTCTAATCAAGAGTGGCTCGGCAATAATGACATATATTAATGATAAATGTGTGTTTTTGAGCGCTTGACCCCTGAGCTCTTCACCACAGCCCATTCGTCCTGACTCGCCGACACACGGCCTGATTAAGAAGCAGATAAATTACAAATAATAAATACATTAATTTCAGCGCTGATTCGTGACATCCATCATTAGTTTGCCCTGCTCAGATGACATTGCTGAGAGGAGGTTAAACAGCACTGGATGTTTCACATGTTAAGCGTTTGCTTTAAACACGTTTAAAGCCTAAATATATTAAAAAATAAAATGATGAATGATAATGCATGACTGGATTTTGGTCATTTCTTGTGTAGGCTTGTGTTTCTAAATTACTGTGATTTTCATACTTCAGAACAATAGATGAGACTTTATCACACGACAGATGTTCATGAAAACGCCATTGTTATTTTCAGTATCATCATAGTTTTTGTTCTGCAATAGATTTTACTTTTTGTGCTTTTAAGTCGACAGCATTGCTGAGTATTTCCTCCTTAAAACTGCAGTGAACCAAAGAAATTGCTGGTGTTTCTGACGTCACAAACTACCTTGTAACCAATCAGATCAACGTGTGATCGTCAACCAGTGGACCTCTGAGCTGAGTGAGTGAGTGGAGGCGGGGCTCATTTGCATATTCGTAGAACCACGCATACTAAATGAGGCAAGAGTGTCGAGTTACATGAGAATTTTTTCAAGTCATTTTGGTGATCCAAGATGAGTTTTAAGGGATAAAAGTATTGACTAAAGCGTGACTTTAAAGTTTTAGCAATTTTTAAGCAGTTACTAAAGTATTCTGGGTGGTTGCTAGGTGGTTGCTGAGGCATTCTGGGTGGTTGCTATGGTGTTGCTAGGCATTTGCTAGGGTGTTGCTAAACCAGAGCAAAGCAGCTTGTCTGCGCAACACCAGCTCGTGTTTGTCTTGTGCCTTGGGACTTTAAAGTTTTAGCAATTTTTGTGTGTGTTTTGTCATTTTATTATTTATTGTTTTATTGAGTTGTAGTTATTAGAACTTAAACTTAAACAGCAATAAGAATCTAATGACAATTACAAATAATCATATGCCTAATATAAATGATAACATCCAGAGGACGATGTGCTGCTGAACTGCCATGAAAGACTCATAATGGCCCTAATAATAGACTTTGTTCTCTTTATGCATTCAGATTCATTCTTTTCGAGTGAAATATGAATATTATTTTGCTTGAGATTCACCAATGTTTATCCTGTCATCCACTGATTCTCTGTTGTTTTGTGCAGGTATAAGACCAGACCACCTAGACTGGATGTGTTAACTTCTCCTAAGGGCTTTGACCTCTGACCTCTCGTAATGCGTCTGACCTGACGTGTGTTGTTTTTGCTCTTCTCCTGGAGATAAAGAACGGGTCTTCAGGGTCACGGAGGACTGAAAAGGCGCAGGGATTCCTCAAGGGTGGACAGTTGTGTCCCGGTATTGTTGAGGATGAAGCGAGCGACACATGCTGGGCTGTAAATGTGTCGAGTCGTGAGCTAAAGGCCATTGTTCGGGATGACGGTTGTGGCGTTCTGCCTTTTGTGCCATTATGTGCTTCATCATTAGCATCTCAATATTAGGAGGTTTGATGGCGGAGAAGTGCAGTCGCTCTCTGAGGCTTTAGTGTCACGAGTGTGTAAAGACACCAGCAGGGTTTGATGTCCAGCTCTTCTGCACATCATCCAGTCTGTTCTGATGTATTCACACCAGTGTTCAGAGGTCTGGAGTCTCTTCTGCTCATCAAGGCTGCTTTTCTTAATCAAGAAATACAGTAAAAATAGTGAAATATTATTCCAGTGTAAATCATCTGTTCTCTATGTGAATATATAGTAAAGTGTAATTTATTCCTGTGATCAAAGCTGAATTTATCATCATTACTCCAGTCTTCAGTGTCACATGATCCTTCAGGAATCACTCTAATATGATGATTTGATGCTCGAGAAACATTTATGATTATTATCAATGTTGAAAACAGTTTCATTTCTTCGTGAAAACTGTGATACATTGTATTTTTTACAGGATTCCTCGATGAATAGAAAGTTCAAAAGAACAGCGCATCTTTTGTGAAATTATAAATGTCTTTACTGTGACTTTTGATCAATTTAATGCATCAGTGGTGAATAAAAGTATTCTTTTTTTTAAGGTGATGTAGTTACTATAATACTTCCTATAGCTTATGCATAATTACATGCAACTAACCCCAAACCCTAACCCTTTTTTTTTTTTTTACAGGATTCTTTCATGAATAGAAAGTTCAAAAGAACAGCATTTATTTGAAATAAAATGCATTATAAATGTCACTTTTGATCAATTTAATGCATCAGTGAGTGCTGAATAAAAGTATTCTTTTTTTTTTTTTTAAGGTGATGTAGTTACTATAATACTTCCTAAAGCTTATGCATGATTACATGCAACTAACCCCAAACCCTAACCCTAATATTTAATATTACTACGTCACCTTAAAATAAATCCCCATCGATAGGAATGATTGCACTGAAACACTGAATGCGATCAATGCCTGATCCAGTATCACTGTCAGCTTTAACAGGGTTGTGCACCAGCTAATCTCCTCCAGACAGTTACAGTAGGACACTAGTGAACAAAAGGCCCGCCGGTGTGGCCCGTCCCGACCCGGTGACCCTGTGAACGGTCATCTCTCGCTGGACGCCGGTTGGCGCTCAGGAACGCGCAGAGGAGAGCGGTTGGACAGTTTCTCCAGCTGCTCGAGAAGCCAAGGAAACCTGCCAGATGGACACACTTTCAGAACAATGAGAGTTTACTGCGCTCAGCCGAGGGCCGTCCGGGTCAACAAAAGCCCCGGCGTGAGGCGAACGGACCGGGACGCGACTCTCGAAGCCTCCGCGTGTTCGTGGAGCGAGAAACAAACCTTCGTTCCTCCTCATCCGAACCGGGCCGGAGACTCGAAGTCTGTTCGCTGCTCGACAGGCCTGGGATCGCGGATCTGCGTTGAGGAACCAAGCCTGTTTAATGAGGCGTGTGATTGGTGCCCTCCTTCCCCGCACAACACACTCATTCACAGGCGTGATTGATTATGACACACACACAATGGAGAGCTGGTGTCAGGACCGGCCCGCTCAACCTCTGACCAGCGCACGACACCACACTGCTCACATCACCTGTTTATGCTTATTAATACACGCATACCGGCAAACGCACTTCACAATAAACATCATTTGTTAACGTTACTTAGTGCATGAACAAACAATGAGCCATGTATATATATATATATTCACACAGCATCTGTTAACACATGCAACTTTTGATCTTAAAAAATTGTTGACATTAACTACAATACTTCTACAGCATCTTTGTTTATGTTAATGTAGTTAACTTCAAACCTTATTGTAAAGTGCAATGCATTTACTTCTTATATTTGTATCTAATGATTTGCACAATTGCATATATATATA
>NC_138729.1:1519862-1544862 GCF_965113295.1 Leuciscus leuciscus | reverse complement strand
TATGGACATTTTTATTACAAAAACGCATAGCTTTGCTTCAGAAGGCCTTTATTAACCCCCGGAGTCGCATGGATTAGGCTACTGTTATGATGGATGCATTTTTTCGGGCTTCAAAATCTCAGGTAGGCCTACCATTCACTCCATTATAAAGCTAAGAAGAGCCAGGATATGTTTTAATATAACTCTGATTGTGAGTAAAATATGGGAGAATTTTCATTTTTGGGGTGAATTAACCCTTTAATTTTAGGATAGATAGATAGATAGATAGATAGATAGATAGATAGATAGATAGATAGATAGATAGATAGATAGATAGATAGATAGATAGATAGATAGATAGATAGATAGAAGTTGTTAATTTGTCAGATGGACACGCGCCGTTCGGGACGCGCGCGAAGGGAGGCGGTGTGTGTGTGTGTGTGTGTGTGTGTGTGTGCGCGCGCGCGTGTGTGGTTGCTGCTGCTCGGTGTGTGTTGTGTTCACGCCTCCAGGAACTCCTTCAGCACCGCGGACAGAGACACACACACACACACACACACACACACACGCAGAGCTCCGGCTCTTTTGTGATGTTAAACCAGGATTCCTCCTCCTCCTCCTCCAGACTCCAGAACAACACGACGATTCAATCGAGACATTTGAGAAGTTGTAGAGCGAAGCGAAACACCGAGGAGCCCGTGGCGTTTTTTTATGAATTATTTTGCTGGGCATTTTGACCGCTCTTCTTTTTTCTTTTTTCTGCCACTCATATTCGTTTTTTTTTTCTTTTCTTTTTTTTTTTTTTTTCTTAACCATAATTATCATCCAGTTCGCGTATTTTAATCTGTGTCAGAATGTTGTTAGAACATCCGGGATCAAGTTGTCAAAATGCTGGAAATTACAGCAGATACAGCTCGAGTCAAGGTAAGAGAGCTATGCTTTATTTCCTTTGCGCGATTTAACAGGGAATGTGTTTATAAAATAATACACTGATCTGTGACTGTCAATCAAACACAAGAGCAACAATCAGCCAGAACACCGGCTAAATATCACAGCGCTTGTGGAACAGGTTTCATTACGCGGCATCGATGGCCTGTTTGAGTGGACAGTGTTTAAACATTTTCATATTTTCAAAAACACTACTAAACTAATATATTAATAACTCAATTTGAATAACTAACGTAACAATTACAGCCTGATGTCATTATATGCGCTCTTAAAAATAAAGGTTCCAGAAGGGCTTTTACGCAGCGATGCTTGAAGAGCAAAACAATGTTTTCTTAGAGCATTTTTTCATAAAGAACATTTAAAAAATCTAAAGAACGTGTTTCCACTATAAAGAACCACAGATGCCAATAACGAACATTTTCTTTCTTTTTTTCTTATTTATTACTGACATTTCTTTAAAATGTCTTTGTGCTTTTAACAAGCCTGAAACCATGATCTGAAGAGCTAATAATTACAATTGGTTTCCGTTAACAATGTTTTCTTAGTGAAAAAAAAAGAAAAGAAAAAAAAGTACATTTTAAAATTCCATAGAACCGTTTTTCACTATAAAGAACCTTCTGTGCGTTGGATTCTTAACGGAACCACTGATGCCAATGACGAACCTTTCTTTCCTCTCTCTTATTTATTACTGACATTTCTTTAAATGCCTTTAACAAGCCCGAAACCATGATCTGAAGAGCTAATAGTTACACACCAAATACTTTATAATTGATTATGATGCTTAACTTTCCTAAGTTGTGTTTTTTCTCTCTTAACATCCGTCTGTCGGATGCCGTATGAATATGTAATGAGCAACATTGTTAGCGCGCGGAACAGATGTGAAGCGCGTGCCGTCACCGTTGCCATGAGAGACCCACGAGTGGACCGAAGCTCGTCCACGCGCACTTTAAAAGCCCAACAGGTATCGGGTTCCGTTCAACAGGTGCATCACCTGATCCACACACACCTGCTCTGCAGAACTGCATCAAACACTATACATGTGTGTGTTTTCTGAACGCATTCTGTTCATTCAAACGGGCTTCGAGACAGCGCGAGGTTTTCTTTGATATTTGACAATCGTCGTGTTTTAAATGTGAATAATTATTAATTACTAACAACATATGGCTTAAATACTACAAGTAATTACAAGTTGTTAATTGTGTTACTCGCAAAAACGATTACAGCAACAAACAAAAAAATAATCTTTTTAAAAATAAAAATACATTCCAGATTTTGCTACATCAAAGGTGAACAGGTCAATATGACATAAAAATGATGAAGCTGAAAGTAAAGCAGGAACATTGCGGCACTTTCCCCGACACGTGCTTCATAACGTCAGGAAATCCAGGCAAATGTGCCATTGATTTTGAGTTTATCATGTGGCACTAAAGCTGATTTCCCAAGGCACAGCAGATCAGTGTCGATAAAATTCATCTGTGTGTTGATCAGCTCGATCAGCATTTCACACAACTGTCTTTTCTCTCCTAAAGCAAACAGTTGTCCGATTCGAATCAATGTTAGGAAAAATGAACGATCTGGATTTAAAAGTTCCTCTAAACTAAGCATTTATCGCTCTGAGAAGCAAAAGCATTGCGACAAATTACAGGCCGGATTCATTTGTAGTGAATCTGGTCACTCTAATAATTCATTCGTTTTGAATTTGCATTTTGCATTTATTAAGTGTATTTAATAAACTAAACAAGTCGGTGTCAAAATATATTGTCCGCTTTTAGTAGAAAAATAATGCAAGAAAATGGCTTGATTTAAATAACCTCAATTTCATCGTGTAATGTGTGTTATTTGAAGACAATGTCTGTCGAAAGTAATTCAGAGACTGCTGATATGCATTTCATTAGAAGTGAATGGAGGCAGTGGCGATTCTAGGGGGTGGCCTGGGGTGGCCGGTGCCACCCCTGAAAGCTCATTGGCCACCCCTGCGGCCACCCCAGATCTGATAGGTAGGTCAAGTTCGTCAACACAAGAAACGAGAAATGTTGTCAATCAGTGATGACAGCTGATCAACTGATTTAGGGCCAGTTTCACATTTTTAACTAACACAGTAACGGTCGTACTGAGACTGTGAGAGCTGATTTCTGCTCAGCGGACGTTTGGCCATGCAGGTCAGATGACCCATGAGATAAGAGCACGCGCGCTGCACGGTGCATCTGCTGCTGCTGGTCCGTGAAACAAGAGGACGTCACACAGTTGCAACAATACAACAACGATAAAAACGCTGGAATCAGTCGATTGAGAGGTATGGTCGGGACCCAACGCAACAGAGTGCGGCACGGGAATATAGATCTGATGGCCGAGTGCGGGCGCGGGCGGTAATGCACTCGTGTGTCGATTCGCGGGAGTCGGGACTCCCGCAAAATAGAATGATCTATAAATTGAACAAATAAAAACAAATAAATTGTCATTCATCTGTTGCACAAAAGCAACAAGAACAACTAAAACAAAATAGAAACTATTTACAGGCCAGAGTCTCTATTTATAACATGTTTGCAGTGTTGAACAATGTAACCAATCACAGACATATGTGTTGATTTCTTGAACGCAATGGCCAATCAGATGCATTTAAGATAGAATCCCCTCACCGCTCAAAATGGACTTTTTGTTCAGTGCTGAATTCTGCATACTGGCAAATCATCTATTATATCAAACAAAGTGTAGATAATATGAAAGATTAATTATGCTGCCAGTTTCATTGATAATAACAGAGATTTGTGAGATGGCGATGAACTGAGATGTCAGCTTTTTAGGAATTATTAAGTGAGAAATCCGTCCCGCGCAGGTCTCTAATGTAGACTTTAAAAACAAACCACTAACATTATATTTACATTAACAGTAGCCTAGGCTGCAATCTAGTGTATGTAAACCTTTTTGCAGATAAACACAAATGCATTTTCGGACAAGTTAATGGCCAAGTTAATTGAGTAAATAATATCCCCCACTATGGCAATTAATAACAGACTATAGTAAACACATTTCCTAAATAGGCCTGTGACTATATCTTACATTTTATGAAATAGTACCATTATTTAAAAATAAAGTTTGCACTTTGTTACTATTATTAAAATCCTCTATTTCCTCTAATCTAGATCCAACTCCTCCCACCTTACATATAAGAGTTTAAAGGTTTACATAACATTACTTTATAGTATATATGGCCACCCCACTCTAGTTTTGTGTCCCATCTTGGCCACCCCAGTAAAAATGTCCTGGATACGCCACTGAATGGAGGTACAGAATCTATGAATGCATTTTCTCATTGGATGCATTTGAAATGTGTCGCGCGCTTCTTCATAAACTCCAGCGGGTTTGTTTGGTATTTTGAACAGTTCGGGTCTATGAAGATGGAGATTTGTCAGATCAGATGCACACACAAATGTTTTTGTGAGTAGAAATACTCTAATCGCTGCTCATCATGTGAATAGTTGAATGCATCATACGACACATTTATGGCATATAGTTTGGTTTGGGAAAAAAACTGTGCGGTTTCATGTGTCGCGCGCTTCTTCATTAATTGCAGCGGTTTGGTTTGGTTTACAGTGAGTATTTTGAACATGAAGATGGAGATTTGTCAGATGGACACACACATGCTTTAGTGCGAGGAAACACTCTAATCGCTGCTCAACATGTGTATAGTTGAATGCATTATTCGTTTTGGGAATAAAAACGTGCGGGTTTTCTCCGTCTTGCGCGCGCAAAAGAAGGATTATATGCATCATGAAATATGTTGTGCACGCTGTTTAGCAAAGAAAGCTGGTGTTGCCTCTGGATTGTGGATTTGTCCAGGTGATGCTCTTCTGTTTGTATCAGTCATCAGAGGAACGGGGCGGCGTTTCTGTCGCGCGTCAAAAGCCACAAGGCGCAGAAACCCAGCGCGCGCCGCATCTGTCTCTGGCACGCGCGTTTATTCCTCTTCTTCTTCCAGTTCTTAATCTCAGATTATTATCGCACGCTCATCGGAATAATGAGAATGGATCAGAACAAGGCTCGGGATTCGCCGGAGATGCTCTTGGCTTTACTCACGCACACAGAGGAGTTGCGGAAAGGTACAAACTCCTGCTTTGCTGTTTGGAAGATTGATTTGCGTTTTCTGAAAGTGTTAACATTACAGCTTTGATTCTCCCTGTGTGTGCTTTTAACTTTAATAGATTTAGGTAATTACAGCCGATATCTGATTTAACCGCAATCTTTCCTGCGTGATTTCACATCTCTCCTGCAACGCTTCTCGCGCGGCTCTAATACTCGGATTAAATGAGTGTGTGTCGCTGGATTAAATCTGAAACAGCGGCTCAAAACAACATATGTCTGCCTCAGCAAATCTCACGCGCATCAGAGATATTAAGGTGCAAAATCAGTGTTTGGTTTGTTCTGAGTTATCGAACAGTCCCTGGTGTGTTTAAGGAAACGATGATGAGTAATAATGACAGAGTGAAGGAGCTGCAGGAGGACAGAAACACAGAGAAGAAGAGGAGATTTCTGTCCTCTATTATACACTAATCAGAGATGTTGCTTGATTGAATCATTGATCCTCGTGCACCTGTTGATGACGTGTCTGGTGATGTCAGAGGATAAACGCGACGTGGCCTTGTTTATTTTAGCAAACAACTACATGATATCTCGAGTTGAGTGTATACTGTATATAATGGATGGTGATTTCGTGAAATGTTCAGCTCAATTTGACAGGGATGAAATATGAAATACAAGATGTTTATGAAATGTATATAGAATTGTATTTTTTTTTTTTTTGCGAAATTTACCATCATACTTATCAATATAAGCTCATGAAAATTGCTGTTTTGAAGACAACAACAGCAACGATAATTAATTAATTAATTATAATAATAATAATAATGAGTTGTATTTGTGTTATATTTACTCAAGTTGTTTTTATTTGAGCTGCTTTACGCACATGTGCAACGCAAAGGTTGCTGCTTTTTTAACACAAGTTTAGATTGACATCATAAACACTTATTGTTCTCAGTTTTAGAATGATTACTGTAATAAACATCGAGTTGATTTATCACGAGACTGAGACATGCTGTAATACGGTATAATAATAATACAATTAATACAGTAGATATCGTATTACTATTCATTTAAAATAATAATAACAATAATGAGGATAATGATAGTAATAATAATACAATAGGCCTAATGGCCTAATTTTATAATAAACTATTATTTTACATTTAACACTTTATTTTATTTAGTAATAATAATAATAATCGGCCCAATTATAAAAAATAATCTATAACGCTGGAATTATTTTTTATTTCGTATCATTAAATTCCAGCAGTTTCTTGTCATCTTATCGTTCTTTAATTTTTTTTATATTAGATATAGTAGTAATAATTGTAATTGTTCAGTAAGCAGGGCTTGTTTCATGCATATAGAAAACAGAAGGCGCAATCATATCGTGCTGTGAATATGATCGGGTTTGTTGTTTCACTGCTCGATATGGTTCACTTTAATGAACAATAAGACACAAATGATGAGTGAGATTAACGGGTGTTATATGAGTAAATAAAAGCACACTAACATACAAATGAAATGCACATCTTTATCAAAGCAACAGTGCAGGACTTCTGTGTCTTATTAGTCGGTCAGGGCAATATGTTGTCCAGAAGGACACAATCTGTATTCAGACAGATTCAGCGCTTTAATTCTAGACAATTCGGGTAGGGATTTATTTGGAAATAGAGTCTGGAAAGGAGTTAGTGTCTCCATTGCGAGAAGATGAACTTACACTGAACACCACTGGACATGTTCATCCTAGACGTTCAGTACAGGGGTTTCAGTATTTACAGAATAGAATCGAATAGAATACAATACAATGAACATTTTAAAAATAAAGGTTCCATTTGTGGGTTTTCGCGAAGAACCATTTCAAAGCACAGTTCTTAAAATAATATTTATTTTAATATGTATGGCACGAATTATTACATTTTAATAATCTGCAGATATTTTTTTCCCACAATTAAAGACTTTTGTGCAATGGAAAAATGTGAAACAAAGATGCCAATAAAAAACCTTTTATAGTAGAGTAGAATATAAAAGAATAGAATATAGAATAGAATAGAATAGAATAGAATTAAATAGCATACAGAATAGAATAAAATTAAATAGAATAGAATAGACATTTAAAAATAAAGGTTCAATTTGGGGTTTTCGGGGGTTTCCGAGAAACACTTTTCAAAACAAAGTTCTTAAAATAATTTTAATTTTTTTAATGGCACGAATTATTACATTAATAATCTAATTAATACATTTTTTCCCACTATAAAAGCCTTTTGTGCAATGGAAAAATGCCCATAAAGAACCTTTTTATAGAATAGAGTAGAATATAATATAATTAAATAGCATAGAATAGACATTTATAGACAATATATATATATATATATATATATATAGCGCGCGAATTGATCTTCTAATTGCTTCTTTTTTTTAAATCCACAAACCCCGTTATTTAATTACAGTAGCACTAAAAATACTAATGTTTTTCGGGGTTTTCTCCCAGTATCTGACACGAAGCGCTGTGTTGTTCTCCAGATGTTCCAGTTTGCGCGGGCTGTAACCAGCACATCGTGGATCGCTTCATCCTGAAGGTTCTAGATCGACACTGGCACAGCAAGTGTCTGAAGTGCAGCGACTGTCAGTCTCAGCTGGCCGAGAAGTGCTTCAGTCGAGGAGACAGTGTGTACTGTAAAGAAGACTTCTTCAAGTGAGTCCTTCATCTTCATCTTCATCATCAGTGCCTGCGCACTACAATAGAATGTAAAAAGTGGTGATGTGCAATTCTTTTATTTGGTGCAATAAAGTGCAGTTCACTTTTTGGACTTGACTTTTGTTCGTCCAAGCTATAATAATTATGCTTTTGTATTTTATGTATTATATTAAATACATTTTACGCTTGATATATCTCAAAACACAACATAATAAAATAGAATAGAATAGAATAGAAAAAAAAAGGTTCTATTTGGGGGGAATCGCGGGTTTCCGTGCACAGTTCAAAACACAGTTCTTAAAATAGCCATTTTTTTATGGAACGAATTATTACATTTTAATAATCTGAATATTTTTTTCCCAAAAGCCTTTTGTGCAATGGTAAAATGTTCTAAACAGGAACAAAGATGCCAATAAAGAACATTTTTAAAATGTAGAATAGAATAGATACAGAATAGAATAGAATAGAATAGAATAGAATAGAATAGAATAGAATAGAAAAGGTGGTGATGCTGTTCAATTATTTTAGGATCTATTTGGATATGACTTTAGTTCATGTAACCTATAATAATGATGCTTTTGTATTTTTAAACTTATATATTAGAATTCTTACAGTGAGTTCTTCATCATCATGTTCCGATGGCGTCTGATCTGAGTGTGTGTGTGTGTGTGTGTGTGTGTGTGTGTGCAGGAGGTTCGGCACCAAGTGTTCGGCGTGCCAGCAGGGCATCCCCCCGACGCAGGTGGTCCGCAGGGCGCAGGACTTCGTGTATCACCTGCACTGCTTCGCGTGTGTGGTGTGTAAGAGGCAGCTGGCCACAGGTGATGAGTATTACCTGATGGAGGACAGTCGACTGGTGTGCAAAGCCGACTACGAGACCGCCAAACAGAGAGGTACGTCATGCACATCACGCGCAAAATAGTGCGTATCTATAGCACGACGTGTATTTATCGTGCAATTTATACGCACTTTTTTTTTTTTTTTTTACGTGCATATGATACACACTGTAAACCCCTTGGGTAGGATTAGTGGTGTGGACGTGCGTATAAAGTGCATATAAAGTGCTTCTTTTTTTTTTTTTTTGCGTATAAATTGCACGATAGAGACGATTCGTGCTGTAGATACGAGATCGTGTTGATTCAGCAGAGAAGTTTTGTTTGAGCAAGCACAGTTCTCTAAGTCTTAATTGTTTTACTTCTTGCATTCAATGGCCTCGCATTGACTGGCTGCTTTTAACTCTGAACTTAATCTTGCTGGTCGTGCGCTCGTCCATAAACATCTGACCCGGCTCGGGTAATTGCGAACCCGCCGGCCTCCGGATCGATAAGTGCCAACAGAAGCGTTATAGTGAGAGCCGAACACACACACACACACACACACACACACACACACACACACACACACACACACACACACACACGCGCGCGCGCGCGCGCGCTGCATGAGCCAGACGGACACGATCTGCATTCGGCGCAGTTTTCAGACAGATTCAGCGCTTTAATTCTAGACAAATCGGACGACGCAGGGATTTATTTGGAAAAAGAGTCTGGAAAAGAGTTAGTGTCTCCATTGAGAAGATGAACTTACATCCTGAACGTTCAATACAGGGGTTTAAGTATTGACACAGAAGAAGCATTCTGCGTTCCTCAACCAACTTTTCAATACACAGTTCTTAAAAATAAAAATACATTATAATTCGAATTACATTTTAACAATCTGAATTTTTTTCCTCTGTATGAAAAACTTTTGTGCGATGAAAAATGTTCTTAATGGAATCAAGGAGCCAATAAACAACATTTTAAGAGTGTTAAATGGAATAGACTTGAATAGACTAGACTAGAATAGAATAGAATAGAATAGAATAGAATAGAATAGAATGGGTATGTATCTCGAAATAAGAAACATACATTCTAGAGTCTAATAAGAAATGCATTTGTTTCTTTAAATTAAAATCTATAATATTTTAAATCATATTTCTTCCATTAGTTGATTGTGAGAGAGAGAAGAGAAAGAGTGGCATTCACAGAGTAGATAAACTTACATTAAAATGCTGCATTCTAAATGTCCAATGCCTTCACTTCACCAACGTCCCGATTAGAATAGAATACAATAGATGTGCAATTATTTTATTTGGTGCAATAAAGTGCAGTTATTTATTTAGACTTGACTTTTGTTCGTGCAACCTATAATAATGATGATTTTGTATTTGATATATTATATGAAATACATTTTACCCTTGTTACCTCTCAAAACAGAATAGAATAAAATAGAATAGAATAGAATAGAATGTAAAAAGTGGTGATGCTGTGCAATTATTTAAGTAGGCCAATCTATTTGGACTTGACATTTGTTCGTGTAATAATAAGGATTATTTTGTATTTTTAAACTTAGCCTATATATTATATAAAATACATTTACCCTTGTTGCCTCACAAAACCGGATAGAATACAGTAGCATCGTCATAATTTAAGAAGCGCGTTACACCTCAATACGCCTCAATATTAATGCCGTCATAAAATACAATGCTTGCAGAATAAGAGATATATTCCTTTGACTCACTCCATGATTGTGTGTCTCTCCCAGAGGCGGACTCGACTGCTAAGCGACCCCGCACCACGATCACCGCGAAGCAGCTGGAGACGCTGAAGAACGCGTACAACAACTCCCCGAAGCCCGCGCGACACGTGCGGGAACAGCTGTCGTCGGAGACCGGCCTCGACATGCGGGTGGTGCAGGTACACACACACACACACACACACACACACACACACACACACACACACACACACACACACACACACACACACACACACACTTACAGTTTCACACACTTCACATGCGTTAAACACACAACTACACGCGTGCGCTTCTGCGTCTGACCCGGAAACATGCACTTCTAGTCTTTCCGTGATATTAAACCCAGTTAATAAATGTTACCAAACGAAGCACATTTTTTTAGGTTAGCTGATGATTAAATTGACTGACAAATGTTGAATAGCGCACCTGCTACATCATTATACTATTTCATTTATTCAGCTATCATGCATTATTCCGTATTCATTTATTTACGCAATTATTCACTGAAAAAAAATCTTACTCGTGTCATTATTACGTTTATTTGTTATTTCATGCAATCATGTATTATTCCCTATTATACATCATTTTTTTAAGTGCTTCATGCACTTATTCTTAACTATTATTTAATGTAGAATATATTACTTTTAGACACTGAATCGCGCACAGAATTCACAAATTCGCCACGCGTCACATGATCGCTTCAACGCTTGTTTTGATTATAGTGTGCATAAATGTATCCAGTATTATGTCATCATATCTTGTGCCAGTGTTTATGTTAATTATATTAAGAAGAAGGGGAAAAAAGGAAGAAGAAGAAAATATATATAAACAAAACAAAATACGTTTTAGTTTTGTGTTAGCTGATGTCAAAAACCAACAAGAGTAATTATAAGGCTCAGGTCAGCTTTTTGCAATGGGTGGTGTTTGGATGTGTGTAAGGTCCAGTTGGGATGCTGTGAAAACTAACCCATGTTTCTGCACAGGTCTGGTTTCAAAACAGAAGAGCAAAGGAGAAAAGACTGAAGAAAGATGCAGGAAGACAGAGATGGGGTCAGTACTTCAGAAACATGAAGAGGTCGCGGGGCAGCTCCAAATCTGACAAAGACAGCACTCAGGAGGAGGGCATGGACAGCGACGCCGAGGTCTCCTTCACAGGTACGATTCCAGTCAAGTGTTGCAATGTTCAAGCCAGTTCGTTTTCTTTTATTCAACAACTGTTTATTGAATCATTTTCTGAAAAGCCTATTTCTGAAAAATGAATGGGAAAAGTGAGCGTTTTCGTCGAGATCATGCATGCATGCCAGCTTTTCAGTGAGACTTTTGCTCATAATTCTGGGGTCCATTACGAATAGCAAATTATTTTTATTGGCGCATCATTATTTTTAACATATGCAAAAAAGAATTGCCACAATTGCAACATATGGTTGTAATTCAATATGTTTTGGGAAAGCAGACCTAAATTGGTCTCTTTTTATAGAAGACACTCAGCAGATTATTCAAGATGTGAAAGCATTTGTTAGTGCATTAACTAACATGAACAGCCTTTATTAATGTCAGTGAATATAAGTGTTCAAGTTAGTTCCAAGTACATTAAATAATGTTAGATACAACTTTTGATTTTGATCATGCATAAGTATGTTGAGATTAACATTGACTTAATTAATAAATGCTGTAGAATGCTGTAGAAGTATTGCTCATTGTTAGTTCATATGTTACCTTTATTTTATACAAAATATATATTTTACAAAATAATTTGCCTCTACAATTGCTAAATAAAAAATATTATGCCATATGTCAAACCAAGTAGTGTTCCAAATTTGAAGTTGATTACGCAAAAATTAAGCTGCTTTACATTTTCATGCGAACGCACTGTTCAATTTTAACAAAGTGTGAATGTGAGTGTTTAAGCTTTGCTATGATACCTTATTTATGATGATTACTAAAATATTTAAAAAAGGTGTTAGAAGAAAAGGTTTAATGGGGTTCTTAGACTTCTAGACTCAATTTTAAAGTCTCCCTGTAGTCAAAAATGTTATCCCTTAAAACTCATCTTTGATCACCATATTGACATATTTAAAAGTTTTTTCCTTGAAAAAAAATGTCTTCATGATGTAAAATATCTTGAATGTAACTCGACACCCTTGCCTCATTTAGTATGCGCGGCTCTATGAATATGCAAATGAGCCCCGCCTCCACTCACTCACTCAGCTCAGAGATCCACTGGTTGACGATCACACGTTGATCTGATTGGTTACAAGGTAGTTTGTGACGTCAGAAACACCAGCGATTTCTTTGGTTCACTGCAGTTTTAAGGAGGAAATACTCAGCAATGCTGTCGACTTATGAACTTACACATGCTTTGAGTTAAAGCACATTAAACACACCACATAGACACATAAACTACATTAAAAACCACACCACAGGGGGACTTTAAAGAACACTTTATGTCAAAAAGTGTCTTGAATGACTGGATAATGCTTTCATGTTTAACTGGTTATTGAAACAAGCTGTTTAATACAGTTTTAATTAAAATGAAAGATTAATTGAAACTAAATCCATAAAGTGATGGGAACCCCCTAAAACGTTCTGGAACTATTTCTGCTGAAAAACAGGTGAACTGCATAATCCATCGCTCACGTTTGTTTCTCCCCACAGACGAGCCGCCCATGTCGGATCTGGGTCACTCCAACAGCATTTACAGCAGTCTGAGCGAAAGCTCTCCGGCTCTGAGTCGTCAAGGCGGATCTCATCCGCCGTTCCCACTGGATCACGGCACCAACATCATCCCCTCGCAGGACCAGTACCACGACCTCCAGGCCAGCAGTCCGTACAGTCTCCCGCAGTCTCCAGGCTCGCTCCAGGCTCTTCCCAGACACCCGCCGCTCATCCCGGGCCTGGTGTTCCCGGAGTCCGGCCTGCCCATGGTGTCTCAGAACCCAACCCAGAACATGAGCCGAATGATGGCCGGGGGAAACGGACCGAGCTCGGATTTGTCCACGGGAAGCAGCGGCGGGTATCCGGATTTCCCCGCAAGCCCGGCGTCCTGGTTGGATGAAGTGGATCATGCCCAATTCTGATGCACATTTGGAAAGCGACGGGAATTTCTATGTGGATGCTGAACCTTGAACATTTGATTGGCCAGTTGGCCATTTGGAAATTGGTTAGCGATGGAGACTCGAGTCTCGACGAGGACTTCTGTTTGGTTCTACAAGGACACGACTGTGTGAGGAGCTTTTACCCATTCACATAACGATAACGATATAGGTCCAAAAATCGGTCTAAATATAAAAGAATAGCAGAATCCACACCAGAACTATCCCAGACAGCAACATAGTGTCGGCCCAGATCCGGCCCACATCTGGGCCGTGTGGAATCCACGTGTACCGGATGTGAGCCGGATCTGGGCCGACACTATGTTGCCGTCTGGGACAATAACGGCACAGAGAAACGAAATCGTTGGAATCAGTGTTTTTTTTATCCAGCTGATGAACCATAAAAACATTGACAGCCAATCAGAATCCAGCCTGAGAATTTAAAGTGGCAGAGACCGAAATAAACTAAACGATATCATGCCGATATCCGGACTTCCCCAGCGTCCTGGTTGGATGAAGTGGATCATCTGATGCACATTTGGAAAGAGACGAGAATTACTCAGTGGATGCAGAACCTTGAACCATCTCTATTATTCTGTAGAGTCGGACATTTGGAAATTGGTTAGCGATAAAGACTCGAGTCTCGACGAGGACTTCTGTTTGGTTCTACAAGGACATTGTGAGGAGCTTTTATCACACTAAAGGCACATTCACACAATGATAAAGATATAGGTCTAAAAAGCGGTCTAAATATAAAAGAATAGCAGAATCCACACCAGAACTATCCCTGACCGCAACATAGTGTCGGCCCAGATCCGGCCCACACCGTGGAATCCACGTGTACCGGATGTGGGCCGGATCTGGGCCAACACTACAGTATGTTGCTGTCTGGGACAATAACGGCACAGAGAAAGATATCTTTCAGAGTGTTTCAGCTGATGAACCATAAAAACATCAATAGCCAATCAGAATCCAGCCTGAGAATTTAAAGTGACAGAGACAGAATTAAACAGAACTGATATCATGCCTTGATGTGGATGCTATCATTGTTAGAAGACCATAACTTTTAATTATACAACATGTTTTCTTTTGTATTATCTTCTCTCCAAATAAGAATTCAAGTCAGTTAAGTATTGTAGACCAAGAAAGAAGATGCTCGTCTGAAATTTCCACCAGTCATCATCCATCATTGCTGTTGTTACCGATGTGTATAAATGTGATATCACCAGTTTTTGGTCATTGCCAAATGTCTATGTACAATATATAACATTTTATCAATGTGGAGTCTTTATTTTTATACAATCCCCCTTCGGACAATATGATCACAGAGACATTAGGACTTTGTATGTTTCACAACAGGGATAGACAAGTTGTAGTTGTTGTCTCTTTCTATTGAGTAGAAGTACCTCTATGCATTTGTGTGTTTTCGGACGTGTCTCGTTCCTTTCACCGAGTTGGAAACGTCCTGTATGTGTTATGTGGAAAAAAAATGTTTTATGTCTTATTTATTCTCTCTGATGATGGTTAAGTGATTTAATAAATTTGTCAGTGAAATCCTCAAACAGCCATCGCTTCCTGGCAGAGATCTTTAACACTGTTGGCTTGTGTGTTTTTATTTTTTTTTATTTTTTTATTCCTTAATTTGCTAAAAGGATGCAGATTTCTGTGCTCTTTATAGCCGCTCGATTGTTAAAGACGCAGCCGCCATTTGATCCCAGTTTCTCCAGTGGCTCGTTTGGCATCGAGAGGGTTAGAACGAGCTTGGATATTTATTTCTTTTTTTCCGAGATTAATCACATTGATCTTATATCAGGGCACAGATAATGGACCCGGATCTGGCTGAGTCTGCGAATTGCTGGTCTGGCTTGAGACCAAAGGCGTATCAAGAGTTCAACGCCTCTTTAGCCGAGAAACTCGATGCGGATCGGCACTGCGACACGGAGATCTGGAGATAAGCGCGCCGTGTTCGCCCCGACCGGACACACATATTCAATCCATTTGCACGCCAGGGTTCAGCTTGTTTGCGACTTTAAAGTTTGATTCTGTTACACAGATGAAATAGCTTCTGTTTTGTGAGTGGCTGTGTGTCTTTTATTTAAAATGACGGTGTAACTAATAATACACCCCTACCCTACCCTAACAACGGCAATTTATGGAAGCACATTTTACGCCACATAAGAAAACAAATCATGCTTTTGTAAATTATAAAAAGTTGAAATTTTGAAATAAGGCTACTAAATCAGAACCACGACATAAAAAAGTAGATATTATTAGCCTACTTATAAAGTCAAAATTTAGACTTATTCATCTCATCCCATAATCATCTTCAACTTATCTCATAATCATCTTCAACTCATCTCATAATTTTGGCTTTTTAATGTCATAATTGTGAATGATATAATTTTATCTTGTAGCTCATAATTAGGCCTATATGACATAAAAAGTCAAGACTTAGTATGTTAAAATGTCTACTTTTTATGTCATCATTTTGATTTTGAATATGTCTAATATATATGATTTATATACAAATTATAATCAGACAAAAAAACGTCAAGACTTAGCATGTCAAAATGTATAGGCTACTTTTATGTCATCATTGTGACTTTTTATGTCTGATTATGATTCTTAAATCATAATCATATGGACATACATCTGGTGTAGAAATGTAGATGCATTAGGACCTTCTAAGCCCAGTTCCACCACATAATAAAACAAACACGCTTTGGAAAATCATGGATGCATTCTTTCAGATGAAAGTCATCATTTTGACTTTTTATGTCTTATTATGATTTTTATAAACAAACATGCTTTGGAAAATCTTAAGTATGACATCAAAATCATAATAAGATATAAAAAGTCAAGACTTAGTATGTCAAAATTTATGTCATCATTTAGACTTTTTATGTCTGATTATGATTTTTAGTTCATACTTAAGATTTTTCATAGAATTTTAGTTTTATTATGTGGTGGAAATGGGCTTAGAAGGTCCTAATGCATCTTCTATAATTTACACCAGATAGTTTTGCCTTCATGTCGAACTCAAGAGTTTTAATTAGATATTCAAAAGATATTCCTTATGTCTGGTAATATTGATGCGACTTGTAAACTGCCATCTGATCAATTTTCCAACCGCAGTAAATTCAATGTGACATGATCTGTGCAGCAAGTAAGAGCATTTTATAAGTGTTGGAGGCTGGTGAAATATTTAAAAGTAGCCTACAGAATATAACTTTTTTTTCTTCAATATTGACGGGGTGGTTTTGGCGGGAAACTGCGTACAAACATCACTTGCCCTTGTGTATTTTCACATCCGTAAATAGAGAAAAGTTGCTCTGGCTGCTTTCCCTCAGGTCTGGTGTGGGAGTGGCAGGGGTGTGTGTGCTGTGTGTGTGTGTGTGTGTGTGTGTGTGTGTGTGTGTGTGTGTGTGTGTGTGTGTGTGTGTGATCCTTTCCTTCTAAACTGGTTATATCTCTTAATCCTAGTAGTAAATGTTTTATAAGCAGAAGGATAATCTCTCTCTTTAGTTATTATAATTTAGTTATTAGAAAGAACCATATTCATCCACACAGAGCCGTGAGCCGTTCATTCAAAACATGCAGTTTTGTTTTTAACCGCTAGAGGACCAAAAGTTACATAGTGTACATTTAACATTATATAATGTTGTTGTTGTTTTTAATTGTATGGTGTTTCAAATCATTTTAGATTTTATAAAGATGCTTTTTTGCATAGGCCTATAGGCCTGTTAACAGCAACACAAATGTTCTGCGCGACATTTCGGTCCATTTTTTGCAAGCAACCTGTTGGAAAAAAAAACGGCAGAGATGGAGAATTCATGAAAATGCAAATGCACGGTATTACAGTAGGTGGCGCTAAAAGAAAATGGGAAATACCCCACTACACAAAGCATTTGGGACTTTCTCTTACTAAACGGTATTACATTCTTCAATGGCGTTCAGATTTTTGTGTTCACTATGGTGTTTATCAATCAACACCAAGAGTACAGAGACGAGAGCAGGGTCACTTAGCAAAACACTCAGTTCGTAAATTCGCAAGTCTGGTTTTATGTAACAGCAGCGGATCTGGGCACGTGACCAAAACAGCGACTCTTATTGGTTGGCCAGTTTTCTTCGCAAAAAGTGCGATGGTAGAGATAAGAAAACCAAAACAGTTCGTCGCATTGACGTCATGAATGCTCATGCTGGTCTGAACAGACGCATTAAACAACGTTCATTCAAATTTCATCGAAAAATTGGTCTTGGTGTGAACCAACTAATGCATAGTGATGTGGTTCGTGCTGAGGGACTCCAAAGAATCCCAGCAGGTAGTGTGTGTGTGTGTGTGTGTGTGTGTGTGTGTGTGACCTTGGACTTAGTTTTTTGTTCATTGGTGTTGCACATGTTAGAAGTAGGCAAACTGTGAATGTTGTCTGTACAATTTAGATGCCTTTTTACTTAGACAGTTGAGACCTAATGTGCATATTTTGCTCATCATTTTGTGGCATTACTGCTAAAAAAGCATACTTTATGTGTTGAGAAGTGGCAAAAGTATGGAAGCTTGTTTCTGCCACAGAATAAAACATTTTATGATATAAACTCGCAATTGCGAGTTATAAAGTCCAATTAAAAAATAAATAAATAGGGAATAATTCTCAGAATTGTGAGTTTATATCAATTCTGACTTTATATCTTCCAATTGCATGTTATACTAAAGTTGCAATTCTGAGAAATAAAAATAAATAAAAAGAATTGCGAGTTTATTTCTCACAATTCTGACTTTATAACTCGGAATTGTGACTTTATATCATGCAATTCTGAGAAAAAGTCAGAATTGTGAGATAAAAAAGTAGCAATAACCTTTTTTTGTTTTTTTTATTTTTGTTTTTTACATCCATTTTACTCCAAACTTTTAAGAAAGGAACTTCCCATAAGGACTTTTCACATTGTGGACAATGAAATGTGTTCTAAGAACGTTTTGCTATTTAAGTTAATTAGGTTATTAAATAAAATAAAACAATTCTTGGTCATGCAAACATTAAGGGAACATTCCGATTGATAATTCTCCACACTTTACAGAATGTTGCTTTTGAATGTTCTCTGAATTGTTTCAGTAAAAACAAAACATCCCAGAACTGATGTATAAATAATGCAAACGAAATTGAAATTCTCCTCCAGTCTGGTCAAGGTTACATCAGACTGAAACGACTCTGTCCGAAGTCTTTCTCCTCACTGTTCTTGAAACTCTCAAGCGTCTAAATTAAGATTGACTGGGTTCCTGTCATTCGCTTTAGCTTTAATTGTGATCCAGTAACTCGAGGCATGTGGGAGTCAGAACAACCCAGAGAGAGACAATGACATGTAGAAGTGAAGCTAATCTGAGCTCTGGTCAGTTTACAGGGCCGCTTCCACCAATGGATTTGTTAGTGAAGCGGTTGTTCACACTGATTAAGCAGACAAACGTGAGTTTTAAGACGGGTTTTCTCCTTTCTCTCACCTGAGATGCCACAGTGACAGGTGTGTGAGCGAGACATGACAAAGCACAGATTACACAGGCAGATGTCCGCTGTGTGAACCGTCCCGAGTTAACCAGGAGAGAGATTACCCTTCCCACACTCAGATTAACACCGGTGGATTCGTGTAGCACTAATGCAAAGGGAATTTCCTGAAGTGTGTGTGTGTGTGTGTGTGTGGCCTGTTACATCTCAGCTTTAAGAGCAGGCTAAGAATTTAAAATATTAATATATCATAATTTCTGTTATTTTACAGTGTCCTTGTTACGTGTACTTAGCATAGTAACAGTAAATTATGCATGATTACATGCAAATAACCCTCAACCAAACCCTAACCCTATAGTACATGTTCTTAATTAATATTAACCAGTACTTAAATATATAATTACACGGTAACAATTACACCTTTAAATAAAGTGTAACCCTGTTTTTTGACATAAAAAAACCCCATTGCAGAATATAATTTCTGCTTATCTGAACATGAGCTGAGAAATGTGGAACATATGCTTGAACGAAGATAAATAATTAGTACACTCAATTTTAAAGAACCCTTTATTGCCAAAAAGGTACTAATACTCAATTTTGTATGTTTACAAGTATGTTTGCGAGCTATAAATTTAATTTAAATCACAAATTAATTAATTAAAACGAATTCCATACAACGATCCCATGATGGGAACCATATGACGCGGTCAAATTTGATTAATATTTGCAGAAGATGTGCTATTTGGTGTGTTATACACTGGGGGGAAAAAATAGGAACCACAAACTCTACTTGTATTCAGTCAACATCACTGAATCTATCTAAATACATTGAAATGTCTAAATTATTTGTATGGGTTAAATCAGGTAGAAATAGCTCTTTGAATAGCTCTTATTTTACACAGCCTTGATTATGTTTTCAGGCTCTACAAGAACAGGTTTTCCTGCTTGAATGTTGATTATTCTCCTCATATTCTCCATTGTTGCGGCTCCTCTCTTCCCAGTCTGTCAGTAACACTATGTTTACTTCCTGTCTCTACGAAGCCCCTCCTTCTGAAAAGCACACTGTGCTCTGATTGGTCGGCTGGAGCGGTGTGTTGTGATTGGTCGAGCGCTTCGATAGTGTTTGGGAAATGTCCCGCCCCTTACCATAACCGCCAGTTTAACACACTACTAACTAACTCAACCAGGCCCCGCCCCTTTATTCTGCGTATGAATTATTATAATGAGGAATATTGTGACGTGTTCATTCCTGGAAGAAACTCAAGATACAGTGGAGGCGTTTCAGGAGTTCAGGAACACTGATATAGAGAATAACTCCCGCTGGAGGGTCTTGCTGCTAAATCAAGTGTTAAGTGTCCAAAGGATTAGTCTCAGTGCTTCCAGTCAGCTGACCGAGAAAATCTACTGTACATGTGGACGGTTCTCACAGCTGGTCTGGCATCAGATGTTGCGAGTAAATCAGTGCCGGCAGTAACGCTTCCCCAGGGTCCCACACGTCACCGGATCATTCAGGCCTAATGGAGCGGGTCTAAGGACCGGTGTCTGTGGACCTCAGGGAAACACAACAGCACTCAACGGCTTTCATGAGCAAACAATCATTTAACTCTGGTAATGAGTAATATCCTCTGCTGGCTCAGGCCACTTCTACATTAATCCGGGTACATTTGAAAATGGCGCGTTTGGTTAAAAACGCTCTCCGACGTTTCAGTGTGGATGAGAAACTTTTATAAAACGCCTGAAAACGCTAAATTCACCTTTATTGCGCATGCGTAAACCCTCACAGAAGCTCACTGAGATTATACAGATGGAAAAATAAATGATAAAGTTATCACACAATTCTTCTGACAGGATCATTTTATTTAGCAGAATATCTCCTCATCCACTGATCGTCCAGGTCGCTCTCACTCACCATTGTATGTTTGGTCTAAAACGTTAAAACTGTTCTCATGTTTCACCGCAGGACAGCAAATACGAGTGAATTTTCTGTCATCTTTGCAGGACTGTGATATGAAGAGTGTGTAAAATAACATATTTTAGCAACAGTGTGAAAGAGAATAGCACATAACAGGCACAATACTGGTATAAACATGAATATCTATTTGTACAATATGTGTCACATGACTAAACTTACGTCATCGTTTTTAAATACCTTAAAATACCAATTCATCGTCCACACTACACTAAAACGCCGTTTTCAAATTCATCCACTTTGGAGAGTGTTTTCAAAAAGCTTCGTATTTCTGAAAGGGGAGGTGTAATGCCTTTTTCACAAGATGTAAAATAAGTCTCTGATGTCCCCAGAGTGTGTGTGTGAAGTTTTAGCTCAAAATACCCCACAGATATTTTTATATAGCATGTTAAAATTGTCACTTTTTGAGGGTGAGCAAAAATGCTCCGTTTTGTGTGTGTCCCTTTAAATGCAAATGAGCTGCTGCTCCCGGCACAGGGGGCGGAGCTACAACAGCTTGCTCTCACACAGACACACACTGAAAATTTCAAAAACTTTTAGCCTTTTATGTTCAAACCGGAGTTAGACAATGATGGAGAGACTCTAGAAGAAGTGACAACATGTAGAAGCAACAGGACATTTCTGAATGGTTAGTTGATGAATTTATGTAGCAGATGTGGAGTTATCTTCTAGTCATTGATTAGCATATGCTGTCTTGATAATCTATAAATTGTGTTCCGGGGGCGGGGTTTATGTAAATTTTAGGGTTTGTGATGTCACTAACCCGGGAGGAATGTGGTGTAGTCTCTACCAGCCGTTTGTTGTAGTTCTTAAAAAGCGATTTCTGTAAAAGCAAATATCTCCCTTTGCTTTGAACTTTGAGCGTCGTAACTTTGCAGATGTTGTTTATGATCAAACAGCAACATTACACACTAACTAAAGCTAGAGAAGTCAAATCATAATCAACCACCCCTTTAATAAAAACGCCTTCTCAGTGTGGATGGAAGACAAAACGTAGAGAACACACACACACACACACACACACACACACACACACACACACACACACACACACACACACACACACACACACACACACACACACACACACACATTTTTGTGAATAATATGTCACAGTTTACTTTATTTTGCTCTCCTTACTTACAGAAATGAACTATAGTGTCCTGCACACACTAGTGAAAAAATATCAAAAATGATATCATGTCTGAATAATTTTGGGTTTGACTGTATCTCCTAAATACATATTTTGGAACACACCAGCTCATTCATAACCTTAATGCTAACATATTCATGCTAAAAGCTAAAAAAAAACAAATATTTTGATTTCAGGAGGCCTTTATCAAACATGCAGTCAGTTCGTCAAGCATTGAAGGCTCATTCTTTTCACTGAGCTAGTGATGTTTCTCTAATTGTACTAATACATTTACAGTTTTCACAGTGTTATTTTCAAAGACAGAGATGCAAGCGTGTGACGCAGAGAGAGACTGATAATCGTGCTCATTTATTTCCCAGAGCCTCAGCGATCTCATTAGGCCCTTCTGAGCGCTCCACGGTCCCCCAGGGGCCCTTTACGTCTATGAGGTGTTAACAGCTCCCCGAGGGCCACCGTCTGCCCCACACACAGACACACACACACACACACACACACACACACACACAGACACAGATGGTGCTGCAGACGCCACACTTTTCAATTACGCCGTGTTGTGAAGAGCCCATTCCTCACCACTGCCAAATGACTGTGTGTGTGTGTGTGTGTGTGTGTGTGTGTGTGTGTGTGTGTGTGTGTGTAAAATACCCACATTGTTGCGGCCCACACACACACATGCCATTAGAATATCAATCTTTAGTTGTGCTTCTGTACGTGGAGGTCATTTTTTAACACAACAGCTGTAGGTTTGTGCGGTTGGTGCTGATTGATTCTGCCGCTCTGATGCGATGATAAATCACAGTGTGTGTTATGAGGCATCGGTCCGATCCGAGCCGCCCACGAGCCGAGTCTGAGGGGTCTGAGGGCAAACGCTGGGCTGACAGGCCTGGCACACACTCATTAGCGTTTCATTTCAATACAGTGTTATTATTACAGCTGGGCGTGATGACGACGATTAATAAAATGCTTTAAGAGTTTAATTTTTACCCCTTCTGTGATTTAACTGCTCAAAAGCAATAATGAATGTTTTGTGTTACACAAAAAAGAGGATGTGCATCAATCAGTCATCACTTTTACTACTGCTTATAGTCATTGGAATAAACTTCTAACTGTAAGTATTAAACATCAGTGTGTAATTCATCTTCAAATCATGTGGCTGGTTGAGGATAGGCACATTTTATACACACTCGGACTTGCTCATTATATTGTCTTCCCTGTGCAAATTTCCAGACACTGAAGGACCACCTGAGCAACCACCCAGAATATCCCAGCACCTACCTACTTAGACCACTCTAGCAACGCCCTAGAAACCAGCCAGAACATCATAGCAACCACCTAGTAACCACCACAACACCCTAGCAACCACCTAGCAAAAAAACGAAGCACCCAAGCAACCACCCAGAATATCCCAGCACCTACCTAGCAACCACAAAGAACAGTCTAGCAACGCCCTAGCAACCAGCCAGAACCTAGCAAATAAACAGAAAACCAATGAAACCATCTAGAATATCACAGCACCTACTTACATAAAACACTCTAGCAACTCCCTAGCAACCAGCCAGAACAGCATAAGAACCACCTAGTAACCCCCCAAAACACACTAGCAACCACCTGAAAAAAAAAAAAACTGAACACCCAAGCAACCACTCAGAATATCCCAGCACCTACCACTTAGAACAATCTAGCAATGCCCTAGCAACCAGCCAGAACAACACAGCAACAACCAAGAAACCACCCACAATATCCCAGCACCAACCTAGCAACCACTTAGAACACTCTATCAATGCCCTAGCAACCAGACAGAAACTATTGCAGCAAACCAGACCACCCAAGCAACCACTTTGAACTCCCTAGCAACGCCCTAGCAACCAGCCAGAACAACATAGCAACCACCTGGCAACAAACCAGAACACCCAAGCAACCACCCAGAATGTACCAGCACCTACCTACTTAGAACAATCTAGCAAAACCCTAGCAACCAGCCAGAAAAACATAGCAACTGCCTAGTAACCACCAAAACACCCAAGCAACCACACTGAATATCCCAGCACCATGTCGAACACTCCAGCAATGCCCTAGCAACAAACCAGAATACCCAAGCAACCACCCAGAATGTCCCAGCACCTACTTATACTCTAGTAACGCCCTAGCAACCAGCCAGAACAACATAGCAACCACCTAGTAACCACAAAAAACACCCTAGCAACCATCTGAAGAACATCAAACTATACAACTAAACAAAGAGTCACATGATCAGTCAGTGACACTCCTTTAAATAGTGCACAGCATCTCAAATATTTCTACATTTTACATCATAATTTTCCTTTAGTTTTTAATTTGTCAAAATCCTCAAAATGTTTACTTCCAAGTTCAAATGATATATTGTATTTGTACTCTTGGATCTTGTTATCATTTGACCATCATATACATTATAAAGGTACATCATGTGACCTTCACCGTTTGGAGGAGTGATCACTCTGTATGATGCCTAATGTTGGGACACAGCTAATGCATTTGTTGAGCTTCCGTTACAATCGTCAGGCTTATTTGCTGTTGCACATTGTCTTAATATGCTGCACATGTGGCCCATTCATTCCTCCTGCTTGTGTTGTTGTTGGTTTGACAACAAATCAATTCGGTGGCGGGTCCCGCTGTGGTTCAGAAGCGCCTTCATCACCAGACTCAGACAGAAGAACATCATTATCATGATCTAGATGAAGCAGCGTGGAATCATGGGACAGGGTTAAAGCCACTCCTGCGTTTAGTGTGTCATTCAGACGTTACTGTCATATGATCGCTGTTCCTCAGGGCGATCGAGGTCTATGTGCTCGTGTGTGGAGTGACAGTGAAGCGGTTCATATTTTAACTGCATTTAAAACATTCACATAAAAGTTTGAGATTGAGGGCGAAAGTGAACGTGTCCAAGAATAGCTTTATAATGACAGATTCATTTAGAAACAAAACCCTGATACGACTAAGATAGACAGATAGATGGATGGATGGATGGATGGATAGGAA
>NC_138729.1:1414862-1509862 GCF_965113295.1 Leuciscus leuciscus | reverse complement strand
TGTGTGTGTGTGTGTGTGTGTATGTGTGCGTATGTGCATGCGTGTGTGTGCGTGTGTGTGTGCGTGTGTGTGCGTGTGTGTGTGTATGTGTGCGTATGTGCATGCGTGTGTGCGTGTGTGTGCGTATGTGCATGCGTGTGTGTGCGTGTGTGTGTGCGTGTGTGTTCAGAGAGCTTCTGATATGAATCTGCGATAGAAAGACGGTCTATTGCCCTCTGATGGAGGCATAAATAAATGCAGAGCTCGAACTTTCTGAAGGAAAAAAGAAAAGAGTGATGTTTACCCGTGCAAAACTCGTTGCTAAGGTGTTCTGGCTAGTTGCTAGGCTGTGGTTGCCAAGGAGTGATTTGTTAGTGCATTGGTCATAATCTCTCTTCACCTTTTCATTGGTCTTGTTCTCTCCTCTACGTTTCTCCACTGTTCTCGCATCTTCTCCTCGCGGGATCTGACAGCTTCTCCTGCCTCCTTATTTCACACTATGGATGTTAGGCCAGGACTTATTGATCACATCATAAATTACCCATGAGCCACTGCTCCGCTTAGCCTTGTGCAAGAGACTGGAGAGGCAGGAAAATAAGAGACTTTCTTTAAGGCTCCTTCAAATTGTTAATTAAATTCAAATCAATTGCCCACCATCTATCAGCCGCCGTCCAGCTCGCGCCGATCAATAAAGCGGAGACCAGAAGCACAACTCTGCTGAAGGATTCAGTAATAATTACATATTATTTTTCAGCTGTTATGCATATATAGAAGATTTTTCTGTAGTTTTATGCTTGTAGTTTTAAAACCTTAACTTATGTTTGCTCAAGTGTTCATGCTCTCTAATGCATTTCGGAAATGTTGTTTTGAAAGGAGACACTGAAAAATTATTATTAATATTTTAATATTATATATTATGTCAATTCAGGTCACCTTTATTTCTATAGCGCTTTCTATAGAAATTGCACTGGGAAAAAACATAATCAATGATGCAAACTATAGTTTTATAAGCTTAACGTATGTTTGCTCAAGTGTTCACGCTCTCTAATGCATTTTGAAAGTGTTGCCACTGAAAAATTATTATTTTTAATGTTTTAATTAGTGCAGGGCAATCATTAATCGCATCCTAAATAAGTTTGTGTTTACATAATATATGTGTGTGTACATATGCATGTATGTATTTAAGAAATATTTGCATGCATATACTGTATATATCTTTATACATAATTTTTATTATATATAAATATAAATATTTTATATATAAATAACAAATTTTCTTAATATATATGCATGTGTGTGTTTTTATATATACAAAATGATTATACACAGTACACACACATATATTATGTAAACACAAACTTTTATTCTGGATGTGATTAATCGTTGCCCAGCACTAGTTTTAATATTATTTAATATTATATGAAGTCAGGTCACCTTTATTTCTATAGCGCTTTATATAGAAATAGTTTCAAAGCAGCTTCACGGTAATAAACAGGAAAAGAAAACAGAATCAATGATGCAAACTTCATGAAATATGAGACAGATTCAAATTCTTCAGCAATACATGAAGAATATTATTATTGTTGTTGTTATTATTATCATTATAGAACTGATACTTTTGCATGAAGCTGCAAAAACATGTTTCCCTCTCTGAAAGTCTTTATTATCATATAAGCGAGATTTATTAATCTAATCGCCCCCAGTGGGCCACTGTAGCAAATCATCACAATAATTATCGCAGTCACGGCCTTCCAAACACACTGCACACACTCCATAAATCCGCACGCATCCACAACGACACAGGATTTGCACTTGAACTGTAAATTAGAAGGAGAGCGTGAAAGTCCTTGATCGCGTCATTTAGTTCATTACTGCAGGATTCAGCGTTATATTTCACATATCTGAACTACTGTAATGAGTTTGAGAATGTGACACTTTTTGTATCTGAATAAAAAGGTTTGATGTTCGTAATGTCAGTGTGTTCTTCCCTGTGTGTCTGTCTGGTGTTTGTGTTTCTCTCTGGTCTAGTCTAATCTTAGTGTCAGAGAACAAAAGCCAAGATGATCTTTAAAATCCATGATGTCTGTCACTTGAGGTACTGGATAAATGGCACTCACACACACACACACACACACACACACACACACATACACTCACACACACACACACACACACACACACACACACACACACACACACACACACACACACACACACACACACACACACACACACACACACACACACACACACACACACACACACACACACACTCACACGCAGACTCACACACACACACACACACACACACACACACACACACACACACACACACACACAAGAAAAATGATCTTGTCTCAGTTTTAATTAAAATTATTTTTCTTACCCCATTGGCAGAACATTTTGTTTGTTAAACTCACTTAATTTTGATTTATTTCCCCAGAAAACAAGACATAATATCGTATGGTATTTTACTCATCTAGTAAATGCATCTTGATTTAAGAAGATATTTGATTTTTAGATATTTGGACTGAAGTAAGAAAAGCATTTTCTGCAGTACGTTACTTGCTTTCAGTGTAGATTGAGTGACTTTTATTTGCAATAACTGTTTGTTTGTTCACTGATTGTGCATGAGATCAGGTATAGATTCACAAAAGAGGGCAAACCAAGTTTCTCGGCTCGGTTTCACTCGCCGTGAGCAGTGAGATTGTTGAAATCACCCCTGGTGTTTCACAGCGGCTATTGCTTTTGCCCCCAATTCTGCTTCTGATTGATGGCAAATTCTGCCTCGACACGCGATGAAGAAAGGAATGGCTTTGGCTCGACCGTGGACGAGTGGATTGTTTTCGGTTGATTCAGCAGCCGAGGAAAGAAAGAAGATGAAAGGAAAAAGACGGCGGGGCGGGGGGAGGAGGGAAGGAGGGAAGAGAGGAGGGAGGAACAGTGATCAGAGTCTCTGCCGCACCATTTTTCACAGCAGACAAAAACATTTGCCTGGATATCAATTTGGAGCTGTGAAGCAGTCTTCCCCTCCTGCCCCGCCATCCATCATCTTTCCCTCCACCTCCTACACGTCTTCACCTCCGGCCCGGGGTTGAGGCGGGCCGAGCGCTTCTGAGGGACGGTCTGATCGTATTATGCTGTCGTCCGAGACTCCACCCTTATCGGCACCTTCGCCAGCAGCCCATCAGTCATCGCCAGGCCATCATCCATCACGCATGCCGATCAATAGCCGGCCCGGCGTTCATCAGGCAGAGGTGCTGATGGGGGAGAGTTAGGAGTGAAGCGGGTGGGAGTCCAAAACGAAGGACACCGATGTCTGAATTTGTAGGTGTATTTACAGGTGTGCATCTCAATAAATGCTTGAAAGCAGAATTGGAGCTCAAGTGCTTTAAGGTCATCTATACGCATGCATAAAATGGACCAAATATATTGACAACATAATCTTGGGCGTATCCAAATTTTCGACTATGTCTGATTATAGCAAATAACACATGATTTTTCACTGTTTTGACATAAACTAAAGCCTGTTGGCTATTAAAAAGGGATGAAATGAAAATGCATGCATGGACGCTCACTGGAAATAATAGGACACTATGCTTTAGCACATACTAAACTGCATACTATAATGCATTCATCAGACAGAGGTGCTGATGGGGGAGAGTGAGGAGTGAAGCGGGTGGGAGTTCAGAAAGGGGGACACCGATGCCTGCATTTGTAGGTGTATTTACAGGTGTGCATCTCAAGAAATGCTTAAGACTCCATGAAAACAGAATCGGAGCTCAAGTGCTTTAAGGTCATCTATACGCATACACCAAAAAATGCAGGCATTTAAAATAGACCAAATATATTGATTGGCGTATCCAAAATTATTAAATCTCTGACTATAGCCAATAACAAATCATTTTTCACAGTTTTGACATAAACTAAGCCTGTTTGCTATTAAAAAGAGGCAGAATTAAAATGCATGCATGGAGGCTCACTGGAAATAACAGGACACTACTCTCCTTTAGCACATACTATAATGTGGGATACACACATCCATCTTGTTGCATGTCATTTAATTGTGGATTTGTCTGGAAGGGTTTACCAAAAGAAGTGCTCTTAATTTATGAATGTGCACTTGTAGTGTACTTTAGTCTTGATGGTATGTTTTTTAAAAACTGTACTTGCAGAAAACATAATATTACCCAGACAGCAACACAGTATCGGCCTAGATCCGGCTCACATCCGGTGTGTGTGGAATCCATAATATTAATGGCATAAAAGGCCATTGTTTAATGAAAAGTTAAACAACTTTTGAAAGTGTGTTTAAAGAGAGACACTTTCATGACTGTTTTGAACAAGTGTACTTTGTAAGAATGTCAAATTAAAAATTTCACTTTAATGTACTTATGTTTTAATAATCTTTTAAAGAAGTTATTTTGATGTGTTGACTAACATACACATGTAAAGTAGGCTACTTGATTATAATTTTAACTGTAGTATTACATTAATATACAGACCCTTTCCAAAAAATGGTTCAAATGGTTGAAACCTGGTTCAATGACCATGGTATCACTGTGTAATTACTGTGTGATTTCATGTAATATTCAAATTTTTTTGAAATCCTGTTTTCGTGGGTTTTATGAGCTGGAAGCCCAAATTATGTACAAATAAACAACTAAATACTTTAAATCGTTTAAGTTCTGGGCCCTGAATCTATAATCTATGGAAGTTTAACGTTTTGAATGGAATTATGGAAATAAATAAACTTTTCCATGATATTCAAATTTTTTGGAAAGGGTCTGTATTTTAAATGTACTAAATTGGACTAAGTTGTTAACATAATGTAATATGTTTAAATATATGATATACATGTTTCAGTATAGAAATGACATATTTAGCTAAATAAATGTAAAGTATATTTTATTCTGCACTTTAACCATATTTCAAAGACAATAGCAGTAATTATGAAATCACATATAAAATACTACTTAAGTGCATTTTCATTTAATTCAATTAACATGCAATTTAGTGTCCAAAGACATTACATTCAGTTTGCACTTAAATATTTTATTAAATTATATTATTTCTGCAGTAGTAGCCAACTCATTTAAAAGTATGCTACTTTATGATCAGATTATTGTGCACCCTGTTGCTAGTCAGCTTCATAAAGACCCCATGAAATCAAAATTGAAGTTTTTGGCTTTTAGTATGAATATGTTTGTTTTACTGTTAACTACGGTATAAGCTAGTGTGCTCCAAAACAATGACAAAATTTGCATTTAGAAGATATAAGCGTTCAAAACGTACAGTCTCTCACTTCCGCCAATATGGATCAGTGATTTTGATGACATCACTCTACACTGTCCAATCAAATGCTCTCTATAATCAGAAGCTCCGCCCCCTACATTATTAACATACGCTGAAGCTGTGGCTGAAATCGGTCACTTGTTCACACATTTACTTTTTTTCTACATGGTGAATGGCACATAGTGCACTATATAGGGGATAGGGAACATATTCAGACAGTATAAATGTGCTTTCCATCGGGGTGAATGAAGTCTGGTTTCACGTTAATGTCCCGTGAACCGCCGCAGCTCCGGTCCAGAGACACGAAACACAGAGCGGATCATGTGATCGAGTCGCCATGGAACAGAAAACACATCGTATTCATTTGAATTCTGCACAGAATTATATTTTAAAGTGATATGGAGGAGATTATGAGGAGAAACGGTTAGAGATTAGGAGGAAACTGCGGCTTTATCGAGCTCAACGGCTCTGAGATGTAAACCAAACGCTATTGGCTATTTTTAAAAAGGGGAGGAGCTGTTCGATATGCCCCGCCCTGTTTTCCTGTTTCAGTGGAAATCACGTCAATAATGCTGAGCATTTCAATGCACTTCAGTGGGATTTTAACAACAGGCCTATCAGTCATATGTCAGTATTTAGCAGTGTGTTTGAATCTGCACAGAACATATAAGAAGAACTCTGGTGATTGTAGACAGCATTTTTTTACGTTTGTAAAATGGCCTTTTAAAGCGTCACACGTCAGAACAGAAGGAACATTTACAGGATCCTAACATACGCTCAGATTGGCAGGCGCTTGGCAGGACTCTGAGCGAACGCTTACCGGCAGGACCACACACTCTTCCTGACAGCTCATACATTTCAGGGCTTCTCTTCTTCAGGAATGGATCAAACTGTAAGGTGATGCTAATGCTCAGGGTTAACAGACGCAGCAGGCTATAATTCACTGTTTATTTTGGTATTCGTTGAGATTTTGACGGTGAGAACCTTAAGCAAAAGTATCACGGTTTCACGGGCTCGCGATTACAGGTCTTAAATTTGTTATTTTAAATGTCTGGGTAAAAAACAACTAGTTTTTCCACTGAACACAATATATTTATTTTTAAGCAACATATTAAATATTTGGAACTGTCGGGTTGAATAATTAAATAAATAAAATAAATAATTGAATTCTTCTTAATTAAATTAAAATAAATGCACACTGCAAAAAAAATGCTTTTCTTACTTGGTATTTTCTTAAAAAAATTCTTGAATTAAAATGCATTTACTAAAGTAGTAAAATGCCATACGATATTATGTCTTGTTTTCTGGGAAAATAAATCAAAATTAAGTGAGTTTTTGATTAAAACAAGCAAAATTATCTGCCAATGGGGTAAGAAAAAAAATATTGTTTCTGTTTGAATTAAGAATAATTTTCTTACCACATTGGCAGATAATGTTGCTTTTTTTAAAGCAACAAATCACTTAATTTTGACAAGACATATCATATGGCATTTTACTCATCTAGTAAATGCATCTTGATTTAAGAATATTTTTTATATTTGGACTGGAAACAAGACAAAAATACTAAGTAAGAAAAGCATTTTTGCAGGCAAGTCACTTATGCGAGCCTAAACCTGCAGCTCAACAACCACTTCTACCCTGACCCTAACTAACCCCTCAATGAGTTTGGGAATGTTCGGATGTGTGATAAGGGAATTCTGTAAGTCTAGCAACAGTCTGAAGGTTGAGTTTGGAGGAGGAGAGACTGTTTAAATTTAGTCTCAGCAGAAGAAGAAGAAGAAGAAGATGATGATTATGAAGAAGAAGCTTGAATAGTAGATCAGTATATCATAATAATCTGCCCCTGTAGTCATAATCTGCATGTGTAAAGGAATAAAAGTTTGTGTAGTCGGTGTGTTTTGGGGGATTTTCCCAAACATTCCAGTGAGCATATATTGCAAATTAATTTTGATATTTTAAAATCTGAAAATGAGAGAAAAACCTAGACCAAAAATGTTTCCCCGTCATGCTTTTATTTTCAAATGCCCTTCATCTGTGTGTATCTGTGCATGTTTACCCTTGCCTCAGACCTATTTTTTTTACGATATTTCCAGAGCGTAACCGCACACAGCACACCTGTAACATTACACACTATTGGACCGGAGCGCGTCACTGCATCCCCAAAACCATTCTGTTCCTATTACTCATTCATTTTTCTAGCAGTGATATCGCACTTGTAATCGACTGTGGGTCGAGTTTGAGCAGGTGGAAGAGCGCGTTTAACCTCGCGGGTGGAGACGCCGGGGTCAAAGGTCAGCTGAGAATCTCCACGGCCACACCTGGGCAGGTGATCCGCAGGTCGTCGTGGGGTCAGGTGTCACTCTCACGTTTCAGCGGAGTCCCATCTGCCCGTGGCCTGGATAATTCAAGAGCAGCAAAACACGCTTTGTCACTACCTGACTCGGACAAAACTACCCTGCTAGTTAAACTGCCACTAAGATAACAGAACGGTGCGAATAACCCTGACGTTTTACATTAAAAACTAAATTAAAATTAATGCACATAATTTTTTTTTTTTTTTTGTGTGCACAAGATGACATCGCTATTTGACATAAATCAATAATAATTGCATTTGTGCTGCTTCCATCGGATGATGATTTCTCTAATTTTTTGCATGTGTGTGTCGCTCTTTTACCGCCTAACGATAAATATTTGATCCCACACCTGTCCGTCTTCCCAGGCTCTCGCACAAACGCTTGGGCTTTTCCACGCGATGTGTTTGGTGTAAGAGGAGCTTGCGGGGAGATAATGGTGCGACGCTGTTAATAATGTACGAATGAATGAAACCTCAAACCACCAAAACCCAGAGACACTCAAGCTGAAACCGGAGAGGAAACGGCTAAAAAGAGATGTAGTACAAATATCAAGTAGTCCTTACAGCCAACTGTTTTATATAAACATGATCAGGTTTATTAACCTATTCACGGGTTTTGATGGATTTACTGTGTCTGTGAGAATGCAGACTAGACTTTTATATTTGATGAAAAGATTTTATGGGATTTTATCATCTATTTTATGGTGTAATAGGTAAAAACACTTTAAAGTCGTCATGAAACCAAAGTCTTTTCTTCTCTATTGTGTCGTATATCCGAGTGAAACGCTTCTGGAACAAGAACAAATGTGGGTGGGGCTTGATTGTGGCTGTGGGGGATTGATTGGATGGTTGTGGTTTGCTATTGGCTGATCTCGTGTGAGTGACAGGTTATAGCCCCGCCCTTGTCATCAGAGAAGAGAAGAGATGCTGCAAGAGGAACTTATTCTGATTCAAGATTATTAAAACAATAATGATGTGCACCGTTAAATATTGCATTACAAAAAAACAAGAAGTACCGATTTTGATTTCATGGTGACTTTAATACTTAGTCCTAGAGGTTTGATCACAGTAATAAAGTTTTACAATCATGGATTTCATGTGTTTGTTGTTTTCTGATCAGGAACGGAGATGAGGAATGACGTTGGGATGTTTCTACCTCCTCCCTGCTTGACCTTTTAATAGCGGGGCAGTTGTTAAGTGAATTTCGGGAATCCCATAAACACAAATTGCCGTCTGTAATCTCCTGCCAGGGAAGGGAGAAATATTTCAGTGGAAGGTGATCAATCAGAAGCGGTTACAGTCTACAGAGAGAGAGAGAGAGAGAGACTGCTGCTTTCTTCTGCTCTGCATGACGACACTAACTCGTAATGTGCAAGAAAATAAAAAAAGATAAAAATGATGTCATTTAACGATAATAAACCTGGTCTGAATGCATTTTAAAACTATCACTGATTGTTATTTTCTAGCAAGGAACAATAAAAAAATAGAAGACATGAATATGCCACACTGAGAAACGACTGCAGATGTAGCCTAAATAAATCTTTCTCTCAGTGCCGGCTGAATGTTGAAGAAACCATAATTCCCATAAAAGTAACAATCAGCCGGTCATTATCACTGAAGAAACCTGATCAGGGCCCTGGTGCGAAGGCATTGTGTAACTCGTGTTTTGGGACTTTTAGGTTGTACTCTGCCCGGTTCTTTTCTTGTTTCCTGTTTCCAGCACCCTTTTGTAGTCAGTTTGTAGTTTCCCGTTCACTTCCTGTGTTTAGTTCCTGGTTGTTTCCATGTGATTGATTACTCTCACCTGTTCCTTGTTGTCCTGTGTATTTATACCCCAGTGTTTCCAGTGTTCATGGTCCTTCTGTCGCTGTATGTTGCTGGTCTCAGGTCAGTCTCCCTGAGTATTTTGATATTACTTTTTACTTTGATATTACTTCTGTGTTTGGATCCATCTCTTCCTCATCTCTGAGCTCGGCGTGCTGCAGTCATAATAACCTAAATGTCTCTTTTTTTTTTTAAAGAACATTTTTATTGGAATAATATTGGATATTGGATAAGCAGTAACAGTTTACCACATTAGTTCACATGAACTATGGATGATGACCAATATGGTAACACTTTACATAAAGCCTCTATGTATGATGCATTATAAAGGTATTCATAATGTACATTTTAATGCATTATATCTTTTCATAAATAATTGTAAAATGCATTATAATATTTGCAGATTCCTTGTTGCCTCTGAAATGTGTTGCGTGTCGTGTTATAATGCATTATACGTTCTAAAGGCGTTGCAATGCATAGATACGTATTATAATGCATTATAATTGTGGTTACAATTATTCATTAGATCATCATTAATTAATGCATTAAAATATTTTTATAATGCATTATATATTTCCAAAAAACCTTAATGTTAACTAAGATTTGATTAATCATTTATGAATAAAATCAAAAGTTGTTAATATTATCTAATGGGCCTGAGCGAACATGAACCAACAATGAACTGCTGTATTTTCATTAGCCAACATTAACAAAGATTAATAAACACTGTTACAAGTGCATTGCTCACTGGGTTACGCTTTAAGGTGTCTTTGTTACACTATAATTATACATGTAAGTACTGAGTATTAACTACATGTACTTACTGTAGGTTTAGGATTAGGGTTAGTTGTATGTAATTATGCATAATTTATAGTTATTATAGTAACTACATTTAACGTGTAACAGTGACACTGTAACATTGTTAGTTAATGCATTAATGGAGGCTTAATGGCACCTTTTTGTAAAGTGTTTCCAGATAAACTATGAGATCCGTTAGATGCCATTAATGCTTGTTCTCGATGGGAATGAACACACTCTCTGATTGATGCACTGCGAGTGGCTTTGAATAAAAGCCAGAGCTGAATGCATGAAATAAAAATGATAATGGGACACAATTTGCACCCTGCATTGTGTCTTTTGGTTCATGGCCAAGCTGTGTTTGGAGATTTTGTCAGATCAGTCGCAGTATCGTAACCGAAGCCCTGAACCAATGGCTGGCGAGAGCTTGATGTAATGGGGTAGGTCACCGCCTCGCACTCCTTAACCCCTGACCTCTGAGCTCATGGTATTTATTTCACGGGGATATCGGAGATGTGTTTTGGACAGGTTAAAGGAAGAGTGGTAAGCAAGCTGGGATCCGTTTGTACCCGCTGTAACTTTAATGGGCCCTGATAAAGATGGATCCCATGCCTCTGTGATGGATCGAGTCACTGAGCACCAGCGTGGAAACTGATGCTTTTATCTTACTTTATTTAGGCCAAGCTGTGGTTCACCACACATTTAGGTTCTGGACATTAACATTAATGAATGACCACAGCACTTTCTATGAGCACACTGCTGTGCTGTGCATGCGATACTTCCAAGACGGCTTCGTTTTGCACTAAACACAATTATTATTTAATGCATTTGCAATATTTTTGCATGCAAAATGTGTTACTCTGAATGTAACTCGCCTGAAGTGCCGTGTGAATGATGACTGCAGCTTTCAGAAAGACGGTAAATAGGTGATGAATATATTCATTGTTCCGATAAAGGTATCGATATTCACTATATCTGAATACTGTGAATTAATACCCACATAAATCTGCATGCATTTCAAATGTTTCCAGGGGCTCAATGTCGGTAAATCACCACAAGTGAAATGATTTTCTGGCATGATCATAACTCAGCTGAAGGAGTCGCGGGAGCAGCCGATAGGTTGGGTCAACCAATCGACACGGCACTTGACCCTTGTTGACCTCTGCGGCCAATAAGGCTAATGGTGGATAGAGCCGTACCTGTGACACAGGGGTCTAACACAGCTGGACTTTAACATGCTCCTCATTAGCACTGACCTCTCTCTCTCTCTCTCTCTCTCTCTCTCTCTCTCTCTCTCTCTCACACACATTATCTCTCTCTCTCTCACACACACACTCTATCTCTCTCTATCTCTCTCACTCTCTCTCTTTCTCTCTCTCACACACACTCTCTCTCTCTCTCTCTCTCTCTCTCTCTCTCTCTCTCTCTCTCTCGCTCTCTCTTTCTCTCTCTCAATTTTCAATTCAATTCAATTCACATGGGCTTTACTGGCATGACAATTGTTTCAATGTATTGCCAAAGCATTTCCAATCATAATACATATACATACATAAAAAAATAAATGCATAAATACATAAAAAAGGTAAGTAGAACAATTAATCAATATTTCAGAATTCTATGAACAATTTAGAATTCAGTGTGTGTGCGTGTGTGCGTGTGAGTGCAAGCATCACTGCATCTCTCTCTCTCTCTCTCTCTCTCTCTCTCTCTCTCTCAAAGTCAAGCTGAACCATCAATACAAAATACAGCAGCACAAGGATAATTGGTGTATTAATCAGGACATGTCTTAAAGTCACCATGAAATCAAAATGGAAATTCTACTTTTCCCTTCCCTCATTCGCAGTTGTTCAGCATCTGGAAGTTGCTTTGGAAATATGATTTTTAAACGATTTAACCCTTTGGTGCTCTTCGTGTGTGGGTCAAAAATGACAGAATTTTTATTTCTTTTTTCTATAAATGAATGTACTATATTTTAGTTCCATAATGTTTTTTATTTAACATTTTATATTTTTAGAGGATTTTATAATACTTTTATAATACTAAATTATATTTTTTATAATACTAAATTATATTTACGCTGTATTTATAATCAATTTATTCACTTTCTCTTTTCAAAGACAACACTTGGCAGATTATTATTGAAGGTGATGGTCCTTCATCCAGCAAGAAATCTGTCAGACAGGTCCTCTGGTTGGAATGAGAGGTAGAGTTGTGTATCATCAGCGTAGTAGGAAAAGCCATGTTTCTGAATGACAGATCCTAGTAAGGACATGTAGATAAAGATGAGAAGCGGTCCCAGCACTGAGCCCTGAGGCACTCCAGTAGATAGATTATAACAGTGATGGGATAAACCATGTTTCTGAATTACATATCCTAGTGAAGACCTGTAGATGAAGAAGAGAAGCGGTCCCAGCACTGAGCCCTGAGGCACTCCAGTATCTAGATTTTGGGTCTTAGACACCTCACCCCTCCACGACACCCTGAAGGACCTACTGAGGGGGAAGACTTGAACTATTGGAGTGCGATTCCTGAGATGCCCTTTGCCTTGAGGGTTGACAGGAGGATCTGTTGGTTAACTGTGTCAAACGCAGCAGACAGATCCAGCAAGATGAGAACTGAGGATTTGGAAGCTTCTCTTGCTAGTCTCAGAGCTTCAATAACCGAGAGCAGGGCAGTCTCAGTTGAGTGACGCATTTGAAACCAGACTGGTTGTTGTCCAGGAGGTTGTTCTGTGAGAGAAAGGTAGAGACTTGGTTGAAAATGACTCGCTCAAGTGTTTTAGCAATGAATGGAAGATGGGGTACCGGTCTGTAATTTTCTAGAAGTGCTGGATTTAGAGTGGGTTTCTTAAGCAGTGGGGTTACCCAAGCCTGCTTAAATGCTGTGGGAAAGGTACCAGTGTGAAGAGAGGTGTTGATGATATGAGTGAGTTAGTGCGGGTACAACTGAGGAAGAAATGGCTTGAAGGAGTTGAGCGGGGATAGGATCAAGCAGACAGGTAGTAGGGTGATTGGAAAAGATGAGTTTGGAGACTTTGCTGTTAGGATATGCGTGTCTGTTATGTGGGAAGTGTTCTAAGCTGTGTTTGTTGCAGTTGCCTGGTAGCTCACCTGCAATTAACCCGTTAATTGCTGTCACCTGAAGGGAGCCATTTTATATTCAGGACACATGCTCATTCTCTCTCTCTCTCTGGTCTTGCAGCCAACACTGCAATAGCAGTGTTTTCATCTCTACAGTCCCCTTTTCCTTTTAGAATTTAATAAACTTTATGTTTGATTGGCAGACGTTGGTCTTTGTGTCCTTTATGTTGCTTCCCTAAAGCCTGGGTTGTATCATAATGGGGGCTCGGGTGCCATGGGCTGACTTGGATGAAAGGGGGCAGAAGTTGTCTAAACAAGATGTTAGAGTGGAGAAAAGGGCATCAGTTGCACTGTTAGTATCTAATGATGAGAGCTGATTGGGGGAGAAAGTGTAGATGAGACCAAAGAGGATAGGCGGGAGGGTAAGACTGAACATAGGTTCAGCCGAAAGGTGACCTGTGGAAGAGTGTGTGTTAGGTCATGATCCAGGTTGAGGTTGAGAGTAATTAGGATGTGATCTGAGGTGTGCAGTGGAGTGATCAGTGTATGGCCAGTGGAGCAGTAGCGTGTGTAAATAAGGTCCAATTGGTTACCTGATTTGTGAGTAGCCACAGTAGACACTGGCTTGAGGTCAAATGAGGCAAGCAGAGTGTTGATGTCAGCAGCCTGAGGCTTTAGTACCATCTAGGTGGATGTTGAAGTCTCCAAGAACTACCAGAGGTGTACCATCCTCAGGGAAGGATGAGAGTAACATATCCAACGTCAAGAAATTCCCAAGCTGACCTGGAGGACGATAAGTGCAAAATTGATTTTAATAGGGCTGGTGATAGCAATTGCACGCGATTGCATAGCATTTGTCATACGGATGGTAAAGGATTAAATTCCCATTCATTGGAGATGAGCAGACACCTTTACTCCCATGATTCAACACCGCCGGGAGCTTCAAGATCCAATCGAAGCGAAGCGTTCCAGAGACTAAACCAAGCGGACCAGCGGACCAGCGGGCAGCATACTAGAGGCACGCAGCTCGCAAGTGGTTTTCTCTAGAATACCTTGTTCTCCTGATATTTCAGTGCTGTATTTTAGTCAAGGTAAGGCCATCTTCGATTTTCTTGTTCTTTTGTAATTTTAATTTGACATAATCCTGTATTTCAGTTAGACGCATTGGCACTTTAGAGAAATAGCCGCGAACGAAACACATGTAACTGTTTATAGCAACCTAATTTGCACGTAACTTAAGCCGTTGCTCCTAGCACTTTAGATTTGACACATTTTGCCGTTATTGACTTAATTGCCCGAACGAAACAGCATCTGTAAGAATTGATAGATATAAATAGAAGGGCTTTCAGATCACTTCAATAGGACCAGCGGGCAGCATACTAGAGGCACGCAGCTCGCAAGTGGTTTTCTCTAGAATACCTTGTTCTCCTGATATTTCAGTGCTGTATTTTAGTCAAGGTAAGGCCATCTTCGATTTTCTTGTTCTTTTGTAATTTTAATTTGACATAATCCTGTATTTCAGTTAGACGCATTGGCACTTTAGAGAAATAGCCGCGAACGAAACACATGTAACTGTTTATAGCAACCTAATTTGCACGTAACTTAAGCCGTTGCTCCTAGCACTTTAGATTTGACACATTTTGCCGTTATTGACTTAATTGCCCGAACGAAACAGCTGTACTCACTCAAGCGGTGAGAGCATTATCTGTATATCTGTGTAATTTGCACGCTGCCGCGGAAGCGTCAGCGGAAGCACTCAGCTCTCGTGTTCAGCCTCCTCGTGTGAAGACCGACTCGGGTAAAGACCAGCGACTCTACCTGTGCGACTCCACCGAGCAAGGACACCAGAAAGGCACTTAAGTATCTCCTCTTCCCTTCTTTTTCCCTCTACTCTACTCTTAATGTTCACCTTAATCAACATGTGCTTTCAATACATTCCTGTTATCTCTCGGCAACGTCCTTTCATCACGCGCAATAGACAGCGCAATACTGCCAATCTGCGTCCCATCCTCACATCCTCACACACTCCTCTCTCTCTTTCCGTGGGTCTATGGAATTGTCAGTCAGCAGTCAATAAAGCTGACTTCATTCCAGCCTTTGCATCTCATTCTACTCTTAGTATCTTGGGGCTGACTGAGACCTGGATTCGTCCAGAAGACTCAGCAACCCCTGCTGCTCTCTCTAGCAATTTCTCCTTCTCCCACTCCCCTCGCCAGTCTGGGAGAGGTGGGGGTACAGGGCTTCTCGTTTCTAACAATTGCAAATACTCCACGCTCTCTTCTCTATGCAACAACAACTCATTTGAATATCATGCTATTACACTTACAACTCCCATTAAAATCCATATTGTAGTCATTTATCGCCCCCCAGGTCAGCTGGGTAACTTTGTAGATGAGCTGGATGTGCTGCTGTCCACTTTCCCTGAGGACGGCACCCCACTTCTAGTCTTCGGTGACTTCAACATTCATCTCGAAAAGCCACATGCAACAGACTTCACCTCACTCCTAGCCTGTTCTCCTGATATTTCAGTGCTGTATTTTAGTCAAGGTAAGGCCATCTTCGATTTTCTTGTTCTTTTGTAATTTTAATTTGACATAATCCTGTATTTCAGTTAGACGCATTGGCACTTTAGAGAAATAGCCGCGAACGAAACACATGTAACTGTTTATAGCAACCTAATTTGCACGTAACTTAAGCCGTTGCTCCTAGCACTTTAGATTTGACACATTTTGCCGTTATTGACTTAATTGCCCGAACGAAACAGCTGTACTCACTCAAGCGGTGAGAGCATTATCTGTATATCTGTGTAATTTGCACGCTGCCGCGGAAGCGTCAGCGGAAGCACTCAGCTCTCGTGTTCAGCCTCCTCGTGTGAAGACCGACTCGGGTAAAGACCAGCGACTCTACCTGTGCGACTCCACCGAGCAAGGACACCAGAAAGGCACTTAAGTATCTCCTCTTCCCTTCTTTTTCCCTCTACTCTACTCTTAATGTTCACCTTAATCAACATGTGCTTTCAATACATTCCTGTTATCTCTCGGCAACGTCCTTTCATCACGCGCAATAGACAGCGCAATACTGCCAATCTGCGTCCCATCCTCACATCCTCACACACTCCTCTCTCTCTTTCCGTGGGTCTATGGAATTGTCAGTCAGCAGTCAATAAAGCTGACTTCATTCCAGCCTTTGCATCTCATTCTACTCTTAGTATCTTGGGGCTGACTGAGACCTGGATTCGTCCAGAAGACTCAGCAACCCCTGCTGCTCTCTCTAGCAATTTCTCCTTCTCCCACTCCCCTCGCCAGTCTGGGAGAGGTGGGGGTACAGGGCTTCTCGTTTCTAACAATTGCAAATACTCCACGCTCTCTTCTCTATGCAACAACAACTCATTTGAATATCATGCTATTACACTTACAACTCCCATTAAAATCCATATTGTAGTCATTTATCGCCCCCCAGGTCAGCTGGGTAACTTTGTAGATGAGCTGGATGTGCTGCTGTCCACTTTCCCTGAGGACGGCACCCCACTTCTAGTCTTCGGTGACTTCAACATTCATCTCGAAAAGCCACATGCAACAGACTTCACCTCACTCCTAGCCTCTTTCGATCTCAAACGACTCATCACCACAGGTACTCACAAATCAGGCAACCAACTGGACCTGGTTTACACACGCAACTGCACCACAGAAAACATCCTGGTGACACCTCTCCACGTTTCAGATCATTTCCTCATTACTTTCAGTCTACAACTCTCTACCCCTGCACCACCACCCCCACCACCAGTCACTTTCAGACGAAACCTGCGCTCACTTTCCCCCTCCCATCTTTCCTCTGCCGTGTCATCCTCTCTTCCCCCACCCTCACAATTCTCATCTCTGGATGTGAATACCGCAACGGACACCTTATGCTCCACTCTAATCTCTTCTCTAGACATTATCTGCCCCCTCTCCTCCAGGCCAGCACGCGCTACTCCCTCTAACCCCTGGTTATCTGAGGTTCTTCGGGAACACCGGACCGAACTCAGGGCAGCGGAGAGGAAATGGCACAAATCAAAAGACGCATCTGACCTGAGTATGTATCAATTTCTCCTCTCCTCCTTTTCTGTTGATGTTCATGCTGCAAAATCTTCATACTTCCACAACAAGATCAACAGCTCCACCAACACACGACTACTCTTCAAGACATTCAACTCTCTCCTCTGTCCACCTCCACCACCACCCGCCTCCTCCTTAACTGCTGACGATTTTGCGCACTTCTTCACCAAGAAAACAACAGCTATCAGCAGTCAATTCTCAGCTCCACACACACAGGAACCCAGACCGACCCCTTCCACAGCCAATATCCCTCTGTCCTCCTTTTCTTCGCTAACCGAGGAAGAAGTATCTACACTTCTCCTCTCCAGTCACCCTACCACCTGCCCGCTTGACCCCATCCCCTCACACCTTCTACAAGCCATCTCTCCCACACTTCTACCATCACTCACACACATCATCAACTCATCCCTCCATACTGGCACCTTCCCTACAGCATTCAAGCAGGCTCGGGTTACTCCACTGCTCAAAAAACTAACGCTAAACACATCATTTGTAGACAATTACAGACCTATCTCTCTCCTACCATTCATTGCGAAGACACTTGAAAGAGCTGTCTTCAACCAACTAACATCCTTCTTGTCTCTAAACAACCAGCTGGATGTCAACCAATCTGGCTTCAAGAAAGGACATTCAACTGAGACTGCATTACTGTCAGTCACAGAAGCCCTACGGATCGCAAAAGCTGCTTCCAAATCTTCAGTCCTCATTCTCCTGGATCTGTCTGCTGCCTTCGACACGGTGAATCATCAGATCCTTATGTCCACCCTCTCATCACTGGGCATCACAGGAACTTCACTCCACTGGTTTGAGTCCTATCTCACAGGTAGGTCCTTCAAGGTCGCATGGAGAGGTGAGGTATCCAGAGCACATCAGCTGACCACAGGGGTTCCCCAGGGTTCAGTTCTTGGTCCCCTCCTCTTCTCCATCTACACCACATCACTGGGACACATCATACAGGCACACGGTTTTTCCTACCACTGCTATGCTGATGACACGCAGCTCTTCCTCTCCTTTCAACCAGATGATCCCACAGTAGCTGCACGGGTCTCAAGCTGTCTGGCGGACATCTCCACATGGATGAAGGAACATCACCTGCAGCTCAACCTGGCAAAGACTGAGCTTCTCGTCCTCCCTGCCAATCCGTCTCTACAGCACGACTTCACCATCCAGCTAGAGTCATCATTAATCACCCCATCAAGATCGGTCAGAAATCTTGGAGTAACGTTTGATGACCAGCTGACCTTCACAGATCACATTTCAAAGACAGCTCGATCATGCAGGTTTGCATGCAGGTCACTCCTCTGTTCATCTCTCTGCACTGGCTACCTCTCGCTGCTCGCATCAAGTTCAAGGCACTGACGCTTGCTTACAGAACTATCACAGGCTCAGCTCCCTCCTACTTTCACTCACTCCTACGAGTCTACATCCCTACCAGACACCTACGATCGGTCAACGAGCGACGTCTCGTGGTTCCATCACAGAAAGCCACAAAATCACTTTCCAGAACATTCTCATTCACAGTTCCATGCTGGTGGAACGCTCTCCCCACCCTCATCCGGAATGCAGAATCCCTGACAACATTCAAAAGACAGCTGAAAACCAATCTCTTCCGTGAGCACTTAACCTTATAGAAAAAAAAAAAAAAAAAAATGTTTTCCTTTCCCTTTGTAACATCACTTATCAGGCTTATGCTACTCTGAATAATACCTGAACTTCGTACTTTGAGCACTTCTTGCGTTGTTGTTGCTTTTGCCTCTTTATGATGACTCGCTGAATTTTGTCCTAATTTGTAAGTCGCTTTGGAGAAAGGCGTCTGCTAAATGACTAAATGTAAATGTAAATGTAAACATGGAAACGTGTCCTCTATTTGGAAATAGCCTCATATGAAAATGGAAACAGAAATATGGAAATAGCTATTTGACAAACACACAGTCGCCTTTTTGTCTTATTCTTCCATCCAGATGAACCTCCATGTCATCTTCATGTAACAAATGAGACTTTGTTATAGTCAACTTCAAAAGTATATTAATGTACGGTTGCATTAGGAGCCAATGGCGAGTTGCATCATTGCCAATCAGTGTTAATGATGAGGACTTGCTTCTACACATCTTCTGAACCAATCCCACCATCCATAAACGTGTTCTTCACAAAGCCTGTTAATACGTTAGCATGTTATCTGGTCCATAAACTCAAAGATATGCAAATAGTTCTTATGTAAGAGAACCGTTCACAGGACACATTTCCATATTGGTTTAATCTATGGACCGTTTCACTTCGTCAGTGTCTTCTGCTTAAAATGAGCTGTCAGTCCCTCAATGAACTTCACACTGCGGCAGAAGATCGGAAGAACTTCAGACAGGTAAGAGATGATGATGATATAATAATGACACTTCTGGAAGGTTTCTCTACTGATGGGAACTTCATAAATGCAACAGCTGGTTTAAGACAATTCATATTCAGTGAGACTTATTGGTTAAGCTGTATTGAAACTACCAACTAAGGTCACTGAATAATTCTTCTGTAGAGCTGCTTTATGGTTGAAACTGAAATCATAAAGATATTTGAAATGACAGATTTCTGAACTTGAAGAAGCTTTTGACACTGTCGCTGCTTTCCTCTGTGAAGCTGTTTTGTATAAAGTGTTATGATCATGACTTGTTCGAATCTTGGCGAATCTCAAAACTATCACAATCTATGTACATATATAGATCCTGGCTGCATGTCACATAGTTGCCATAAGGCTACTTGTTTATCTTGTTGTATGGTTATATTTTGTCCATCATAATTATTGTACTGTTCAAATATTGCTAAAAAGTCACTGTATAGAAGATATTTCAAACAAATGTATTTTTCTCAAATTGGACTGAATGCAACCGCAACTCATCCACGAAGTGGTAGGCTTGTAAAATCACAGAGCGGGGTCAGTGCACGCTGACCCGCACAGTGCACAGAAGTTGCTATCTTTCTGCAGTCAATAGCTACAGACCTCCAAACTTCATCTGGCCTTTAGATTAGCTCAAGAACAGTGCGTAGAGCTTCATGGAATAGGTTTCCATGGCAGAGCAGCTGCATCCAAGCCTTACATCACCAAGTGCAATGCAAAGCGTGGGATGCAGTGGTGTAAAGCGTGGGATGCAGTGATGTAAAGAGTGGGATGCAGTGGTGTAAAGCATGGGATGCAGTGGTGTAAAGAGAGGGATGCAGTGGTATAAAGAGTGGCATGCAGTGGTGTAAAGCGTGAGATGCAGGGGTGTGAAGCGTGGGATGCAGTGGTGTAAAGCATGGGATGCAGTGATGTAAAGAGTGGGATGCAGTGGTGTAAAGAGTGGGATGCAGTGGTGTAAAGCATGTGATGCAGTGGTGTAAAGAGAGGGATGCAGTGGTATAAAGAGTGGCATGCAGTGGTGTAAAGCGTGAGATGCAGGGGTGTGAAGCGTGGGATGCAGTGGTGTAAAGCATGGGATGCAGTGATGTAAAGAGTGGGATGCAGTGGTGTAAAGAGTGGGATGCAGTGGTGTAAAGCATGGGACGCAGTGGTGTAAAGCATGGGATGCAGTGGTGTAAAGCGTGAGAAGCAGTGGTGTAAAGCATGGGATGCAGTGATGTAAAGAGTGGGATGCAGTGGTGTAAAGAGTGGGATGCAGTGGTGTAAAGCATGGGAAGCAGTGGTGTAAAGCATGGGATGCAGTGGTGTAAAGCATGGGATGCGGTGGTGTAATGCATGGGAAGCAGTGGTGTAAAGCGTGGGATGCAGTGGTGTAAAGCGTGGTATGCAGTGGTGTAAAGCGTGGGACGCACTGGACTCTAGAGTGGAGTGGAGACGTGTTCTCTGGAGTGACAAATCATGCTTCTCTGTCTGACAATCCGATGGACGAGTCTGGGTTTGGCGGTTGCCAGGAGAACGGTACTTGCCTGACTGCATTGTGCCAAGTGTAAAGTTTGGTGGAGGGGGGATCATGGTGTGGGGTTGTTTTTCAGTGGTTGGCCCCTTAGTTCCAGTGAAAGGAGCTCTTAATGCTTCAGTATACCAAGACATTTCAGTCAATTTCAGGCTCCCAACTTTGTCGGAACAGTTTGGGGATGTTCCTGTTCCAACATGACTGCACACCGGTGCACAAAGCAAGGTCTATAAAGACATGGATGAGGACTTTGGTGTGCAGGAACTGGACTGGCCTGCACAGAGTCCTGACCTCAACCCGATAGAACAGCTTAGAGATGAGTTAGAGCGGAGACTGTGAGCTTCTCGTCCAACATCAGTGCCTGACCTCACAAATGCGCTTCTAGAAGAATGGTAAAAACACATTCCTAAACCTTGTGGAAAGCCTTCCCAGAAGAGTTGAAGCTGTTATAGCTGCAAAAGGTGGCCAAACTCCATATTAAACCCTACAGATTAAGAATGGGATGTCATTAAAGCTCATGTGCATGTAAAGGCAGGAGTCCCAAAACTTTTGGCAATATGGTGTAGTGTGCGCCCAGATCCGGCCCACATCTGGTACACATGGATTCCACACGGCCCAGATGTGGGCCGGATCTGGGCCGACACTATGTTGCTGTCTGGGAAAGTCAAAGCTGTTTCAGTGCCGTTTGAATGAGGAGCAGAAAAGCACAAAGCAAGAGTTTGATTGATCACTGTTTGTGTGTTTCAGGGGTTGGTCCAAGCACACATAGAGGACGATGGAAATCACAGAGCTGTTCAGATACATCAACTCCTCTCTGCTCATCAGTCACCGGCCGCTGAACGCCTCTCCGGTCGAGCAGACCGTCTACGCTAGATGTGCACAGATGCCCACCGTCATCATCTTCTACCTCGTGCTGCAGTTCATCAACATGTTCCTGGGCCTCCCGGCCAACATCATGGTTCTGTGGCTCATCCGTAAGAATAAGGGAGACTCGTCCACCTCAGACATCTTCATCATCCAGCTGGCCCTGCTGGACACTTGTTTCTGCCTCGTTCCTCCGCTGGAACTGGCCAACATCGTGTATCTGACCTCTAGCAGCACCTTGTACGTCCTGCGCTTCTTCTACGGCGTCAAAGACTCGTCGCCGCTCTTCTTGTCCTGCATCTGTCTGGACCGATACATGGCCGTCTGCCATCCCATCACCTTTACCAAACTGAAAGACAAGCGACATCGCTCGGTATGCGCCGGCGCCGTGTGGCTCGTCATCTTAGTCTACGCCGCAGCAAAGTGTGCAGGAAACATCCCTCACTTTGAGAAAGCCTTCACCGTCATGATTGTGGCGACGTTTGCGTTCATGCTGTTCTGTAACATCTCTATTCTCTGGGCCCTGAGACAGTCAGCTCCAGGCCGAGATGAGAGGCATCCCATCAAGAAAAAGGCCTTTAAAACAGTCATCATCATCTTGGCCATCATTGTGTTTAACTACTTCCCGCCGGTGGCTCTCTTCCCATTTCAAGAGTATTTCTCCTCGGAGGTCTTCCACTGTTACATCCACTACATCGCCTTTGGCTTCGTGAACGTGAGTTGCAGCATCCAGCCGGTTCTGTATCTGGCGCGGGAGAAGCTTCACAATGTCCCGTCGTGCTGCTCGAAAAACACAGAATCTGCGGATGATCCTGTGTTCACCGTCAGCCAATGAGTTGCTGTTATTGGAGTATTTCACTGATCAGATGCACTGAACCACTGTAATAATGCAGGTCTCGGCGTTCTGTGTATGGAAAAAAATGTGTAACATTATTAAATAACAGCCATTAGACTATTTCTGCAGCTGTTTTATGCTTAATCTTGTTGGTTGTGAGGTTATGTGTTGAATTTACATGAAAACAAGCTGCTGATGTGTGCATATTATGTGCATTGAAACATGTTGCTATGAGCATATTTATTTGCATATTTATATCAGTTTGTTACTAAAGTACAGTAATGATGTGTCACATCAGCCTCATGAGCTCTTCATTTATTTATGTCTGTAATTCTGGATTAACTTGCTGCTTGCACACATTGTATGAGACAAGATGCCTGTTTTAAATAAGTGTATATTTCACAACATTGCACCGCAGTGTGTTGGGCGTAATGTTACGCATTACAACGCATTACATAATCAGATGACTTTTTACAAGTAGCTAGTAAAGTAACGCGTTAGTTTTAGAAGAAATGTGAGCAGGCACTTACTCATCTCACCAGTATTACTCAAAGTAAATTAAATATAATGCAATATTTAAATATATTAAATTACACAAATGTACTTTGTGTTTAATCACACTTTAAGACATGTATTTGCTGCTGACCTTCGATGATCCACTTCAACCATACTAATAAGGAAAAAGGACTTTAGATAAACATCACATTTGTTTAATTCTTTATTTTCTTATTGCTGAACTAAGAGTGTTGAACTTTCTCCTCAGCTGAAAGGGTTTTTCTTTCACTGCGCTCTCTAATCTAACAGGCATAAATTTGCATTTGCTTCAGCCTGAGGCTTTTATTCATTTAAATTTTGGTGTGAAAGAAACTTTACATTTGCCAACAATACACAGTTCAACTATATACAAACACCGAGGTCCTTTGTTGCGGACTGCTTTGAAATTATATGTTTCGTGAAAAGTGCTACACAAATATATACAAATGTGAATTATATGTGTAGAGATTGAACAAAATAGTTTTTATTTATATATGTAAATAAACCCTATTGAATAATTCATATTCAGTTAATATGATAATGGAGATATATATAATTTCCCAGACTCACTCAATATATTATTTCAAAAAACAAAAACAAATCCATGTTCAAATGTATAAGAAAAATATTTTTGCATATATGCCATTTTCATAAATGTGCAAATATATATGGTTGCACATGCAAACAAGTACTGCTAAGACAAATTCAATAAGATGAACATTTAAAATCGTAACCATATTGTAAAACATTTGTCTCCATTTTCTCTAAACACTTTAAATGAACTTAAAATGGTGTCTATATTTTAAAGCGTTACATTCTGAATCTACATTTTGCTCTATTTATTTAATGCATTTGAAAAAATAATTACTTCAGGTCACCCACTCTACATAAATCCTACTGGCCCACTTTAAGACATTCAGCCAAAGTGGGTCAGCAATATATAAACTCCTTACAAGAAAAGCAACACATTCAATTCTTTGCATTTGATTCCCTGTTAACTTTAGTAACAAACCAGGAACAGTCACAATATGTGTGAGAAACCTTATAATTTAGAAAATAAAATCTTATCTTAGAGGGGTTTCTACCTTTAACAATAAGGGTGTCCTCCCTTGAGATGTAGGCACACCCTCCAGTGTCATATTGCATCAACCAAAACCATTTAATCATTTAAAGAAATAGTGCATCTTTAAAGGCCATTGTCATGCTCTTAAAGCGTTAACCCATTGAGCACAGTAAATCAAACTAAACGGCCCACTTTACCTGCATTCACCCTACATTTATTTTTAAGGGTGCATTTACTATTGGAAGCCATGGCCAAAAAGCCTCTGAAAAGACCAAGAAAAAAAAAACATGGGAATGTTCAGGTTATGAAATATACTTTAATGTAGGACACATACAAAGAACACACAAGGAAAATCATGATTATCCTATTTGAATCTGCCCTTCCACCATATCCGACTCCCTCAGCTTTGACTCTCAGTGCCTTCCTCCACATCTTTTCTTGGGGAGCGGTTCAGTCTTCTGCCACAGACTTGGAGTAGTAATACCAATCACACCGCAAGCAATTCTCTGTCCAGCATTCCCACTGACTTTACTCTCCTCATCTGAACCCATTCCCAGATCATCCTCCTTCTCATGAACCACCACCGAACGTCCCAGAATGGAATAAGGCCCAAAGAGCTTGGCGTCTGGAAGCGTCAGGAACTGCTTTATAACTCCTTGCTCGGAAGCAAAGTTGCCCAGGTCTCCAGGATGATGAGGGTGGTCAACGCCGTTTGGATTATAATGAGGACCAACAGTGATGCTGCCTTGACTGAGGTCTCCATACTGATGGATGTGCATGGCACGCTCTTGACGATCGACGGCAGGCAAACCACGGAGGTTGATTTTCACTTCTAAGTCTCCATTGGGGAAGACCTGCTTGAAGAGGATTTGCCCAAAGATCTTTGGCTGGCAAGGTGGCAAATTGGGGCTGGGAGTTACTTCACAAGTGGCATAGATTGTGTTGTCGAACTCCTCGACTTCCGGCTGTGGAGCTTCAGGCAAACAAACTGGATTTTGGGAGAACTCTGCTCCTTGTATATGCAGCACCAGCAATATCAGAGGGAATATTAGGATGATTTTCTCCATGTTGATCTTTAAAGCCTACAATGAAGAGGGAAATCAGTGAAATCATGCCGTTTGAATGTAATATTTTTGATAAAAAAAATAAATAAAATAAAAAGTAAAAGCTTTGAGAATGGAAGTTGCATTAGGTAAAATAGCACAACCAGGGGTGCGTTTCCAGAACAACGACGCAACTCGCTGCTTAACTACCATAGTACGATGCGTCGAAGAAATCAACCAGCGAGTCACGACTGTTTCCCGAAACCGTAGTCGCAAAGTGGTCGTTCAACCACGTTGGTTTATGACGTCACACGTGTTGGAGTAATAACTTATTTTAATGAATCTGTTTGAGATCGAATTAATGAATCTGTTTGAGATCGAATTAACGCTAGATGTTTTGCTATAAATTACAGACATGACATCTGAGGACTATTTCTCATTTTTCTCAGTTATTTTGCTTTATTTCCAGATTCAATCATAGGCTCATTCTTACATAGTAGAGCTCGTTCACACATGCGCACTCTTCAGAAACGGTGCTTTAAAATCTCTTGACAAACTAAAAGATGTGCATGTATTCTAATAAAAGATACAGGTTGTACTGAATGTCAGCTTGCTTATTTTGCTCAAGATAAGGATTTATTAAAGGTGCAGTGTGTGATTTTTAGCGGCATCTAGTGGTGAGATTTGCCAATTGCAACCGGTCAATAACTCGCGGCCTTTCCTTCAAATTGCAAACTCGAATGAGACGTAGGGATCGGAAGATGTCGTCGTCTGAGTCAGCAGAGAGTAGCAAGTCAAGCAATGAGGTTTCTCTATATTATATTTTATATTAAATTATATTTACTTAATTATTCAGTAAAACCACATGTTATTGCGATTGATATTTTTACTTGTTTATCATTGTGTTAGTCTTTTATTCACTGACTTTACCATAGCTTGTTTCTATGCTAGTTAGTATAAGATAAGAGCATCAAAGCAGCTAACTTAGGTAAGGGGAAATAGCTAACGTTGCGATGTCCGAGGCGTCGTTCAGACAGCATGTTTTTCTCCACGTTTGCCGCGTCAGGGACAACCTGAGTATTCTGCAGCATCTTTTTCTGCTGCTTCTCATTCAAGTTAGTGACGAAACGCGCTCTGTAGCGCGGTCTGTTCGCTGTCGGCTACGGTAGAAACATGACGTCACAGTATGTCCACCTTCATAGAAGGGGGTGGCCGCGGTTATGTAGATATAAATGACTCATTCTAAGGTAATAAAAACATATCGGTTCATTAAGTGAGGTCTTTATACACCACTGAAAACATAGTTATGGATCTTATATTGCATTTCTGTCAATAGATCCTCAGAAATATCACACATTGCACCTTTAAGTCCACAAGTCATGCAAACTAGAAACTATGCTTCTAACCACAGGTCGAGAGCTGTCGTTCCAACTACACAACTCTGCGATGCTGTTTGCGAATGTTCGTTAGAACGATGGTTTCGGGAAACACTGACTCGTTGAACTATGCTGATAACGACGGAAATTGCGAACATAGTTGGCTAACGATGCTTTTTGGAAACGCACCACAGATTAGTTCGCAACAGAAAACCATACAAGAACCCAGACAGCAACATAGTGTCGGCCCAGATCCGGCCCACATCTGGGCCGTGTGCAATCCATGTGTACCAGATGTGGGCCGACACCATGTTGCTGTCTGGAAAACTGTATAATTTTTTAATTGCTATGTACCCTTGTGAAAAACAAAAGTGCACTTATTGGCATTGGATGTGTACCTGTAGTATCTTGAAAGTACAATAATAAAATAAAATAAAAACCTGTAGGTCCACTTGCAGATAATAACACTGATGAATTATAAAAAGCCACTTAAATGTACACGTTCATAAGCGTCACACCTGCCAGCCAAAGTGCCTATGATAGCCACCAGAGGGCTTATATATACACAAACATTAACAAACCAATGACATACAGGTGGATGTAATCACACTAAAATGAGTCCAGGCAAAGGTTTATGGAAAAGGAAAAGGTCTCGGGAGAAGTGCCCTCTGGTGGCCATCATAGCGCTTCTGCTGGCAGGACTGACATTAAGTATATGTACACTTTTAAAAAAAAAAGTAATGTCAAACGAAGAGTTTTACTTTAAAGTACATTATGTTTTAAAAATATGTTTGTTGTGCTTTAAAGTAGTACACTTAATTTGATCTGTTGTAGCCTACATGTTATTCAATATTAAATATAAAAGTTAATATTTTCTTAAAGTTACAAAATTGCAACTTCATGTTTCATTGCATGTATATTTTTAAATGCATTATATAAGTTTAAATAGAAATTATATTAAAATATATTTTAGTTGACCATAACTGCACAGTAAACATCAGTAGGCCTACATTCAGCAGTGCACTTTAACCATATTTCAAAGTAATTATGAAATGGATTAAAAATAAAGATGTACTTCAGTCAAACAAAGGACTGTTTAATATACACTTAAAATCTTCATATACATGCAAATCAAGTATGAAAACATTATATTCCTGCACTTTAGTTTTTTTTTTTTTAGGTTTATTTTCAATATGCAATCTTCTTTTTAAAGCATGCTAAAGTGTACTTTTTCACAAGGACAGGTAAAATAAAAGACAATATCTATACTTTTGCTTAAACTAACTTTTTTTAGTTGTACTAAATCAAGTCAGTTTTGCAAGAATGGATAAAAAAAAGAACAAGCTTAAAACAGCAAAGGTACGTTACCGTACAGCTGACACAAGTTGTCCTCGATCCGTGTGCAGTCCTGAACTGGGGCTGAGAGAATGTTCCTTTGCAATCACACTTTTGGCTGCTCTTTTAGGAGCTACAAGTTAACCATGATAGTCTGTTAGTCACTAATTAAGTTCACCTGTGTTTCATTTAGCTCCCTTTGTTTGCCTGTGTATAGCACTCAGTTTATTCAGTTCTTTGTCTTGCATTGCACAATGTGTTCTCCAGTGTAGAGTTGCTTCATTGTTTTGTGTTTAGTAAAAGAAGTTCTGCTATAGATTCCTCTCCTCTTCTTTTGGTAACTCAACTGTGACTCATTAATTCTCAGTCAGTGTTCAATTACACGTGAATTTCATGCTTGACATCACTTCTTATAACAGATATTCATTAGAATCAGAATCAACTTTATTGGCCATGTTTGCAGAGACAAACTAGGAATTTGACTTGGTAACAACAAGGCTCTCAAATTACAACACTCATTAACTGCAACAGGCTACAACACTCACTTGACATATAAACACAAAGTAGGAAATGTATGTTAAAACAGAATACTGTTATATATATACTCAAACAATACAGTGGAAATTACAAAGTGCAGGAGGGGGGATAGTGCAATATCAGTATTGTCTTAGAATTTTTAAATAAAATAAAATAGAGCAGTGCAGGTCCGTACAATGATAATATATTATTTAATTAGTGCATTCAATAGAGAATTGAAGTTTGCATGAGATAGATGAATAGTCATATTGGTTGACTATGTCCAGTATAAGGGTAACGGCAGTTTCTAAGTATTCAACAAAGTAACTGCTTGGGGATAGAAGCTGACTTTGTATCGGCTGGTTTTGGAATACAGTGCCTTGTATCGTCTGCCAGAGGGGAGGAGGTTGAAAAGTTTGTGACCAGGATGAGAGGGCTCTGCATTAATTTTTACCACCCTTTACCTGAACCTGGACCGGTGCAGGTCCTGGATGGAGGGAGGGTCAGCTCCAATGATCCTCTCCGCAGCCCTTATTGTCCGTTGCAGTCTGGCCCTGTCCCGTCTGGTGGCTGACCCAAACCAGACAGTGATGGAGGTACAGATGACAGACTGAATGATGGCTGAATAGAATGTGATCAACAGCTCCTTTGACAGGTTAAACTTCCTTAGTTGTCTTAGAAAGTACAACCTCTGTTGCGCCTTTTTTTTGGACACAGTCGATGTGGGTGGACCATTTTAGGTCCCTTGAGATGGTAGAGCCCAAGAACCTAAAGGAGTCCACAGAGGACACTGTGTCATTCTGGATGATGAGTGGGGGGAGTGGAGGGGGGCCTTCTCCTAAAATCCACTGTCATCTCCACAGTCTTCTTGGGATTGAACTCCAGGTGGTTTTGACTGCACCATTGGACAAGCTGCTCCACCTCCTGTCTGTAGGCAGACTCATCCCCGTCCCGGATCAAACCAATGATAGTTGTGTCATCAGCAAACTTCAAGAGTTTCACAGACGTGTGCTTTGAGGTGCAGTCATTGGTATAGAGGGAAAAGAGCAGTGGGGAGAGGACACACCCCTGAGGAGCGCCGGTGCTGATGGACCGGGGTTTGGATGAAATGCTCCCTAATCTGACATACTGCTGCCTATCACTCAGGAAACTGGTGATCCACTGGCAGGTGGAGGCAGGCACAGAAAACTGGGTGAGCTTCTGATGTAGGAGTTCAGTTATGATGGTGTTGAACGCTGAGAAGTCCACGAACAGGATCCTAGCATACGTCCCTGGGGAGTCGAGGTGGTGCAGTATGTATTGCAGTCCGATGTTAACAGCATCATCTGCCGACCTGTTTGTCCTGTAGGCAAACTGCAGGGGGTCCAGCTGGGGGCCTGTAATGTCCTTCAGATGGCACAACACCAGTCTCTCAAAAGATTTCATGACCACAGAAGTCAAAGCGACAGGCCTGTAGTCATTTATTTGGATTTTTTGGGGATTGGAATGATGGTGGACCGTTTAAAACAGGAGGGCACTTCACACAACTCCAGAGACCAGTTGAAAATCCGCGTAAAAATCGTCACCAGCTGTTCCGCACAGGCACGCAGGCAGGATGGAGAAACGCCGTCAGGGCCGGGGGCCTTTTTGGGCTTTTGCTTCTGGAACAGCCGACACACATCATTCTCACAGATTATCAACACGGGTGGGGAGAGGGGGTGGATTGTTGGGGAAAAACCTTTTGTGCGTGAGAGGTGTGATAATGGATGCCTTTCAAACCTACAGTAGAAGTCATTCAGGTCATTAGCCAGTCTGAGATTTTATGCAGGGTGGGGGGATGAGCTCTTGTAATCTGTGATCTGTTTCAGTCCCTTCCAAACTGATGCAGGGTCGTTGGCTGAGAGGCAATTTTTTTATTTCTCACTGTAGCTAGTCTTGGCTACCTTGATCGCCTTCATTAGATCATTCCTGGCCTGCCTATATAGATCCCGGTCCCCCCTACTGTAGGCTTCCTCTTTCGCCTGGCGCAACTTCCTAAGATTAGGATTGAACCAAGGTTTGCTGTTATTATATGTGCAAAATGTCTTGGTTTTTACACAGATGTCCTCACAAAAACTGATATAAGATGTTACAGTATCAGTGACTACGTTTACATGCAGCCAATATCCGGGTTATGGTCGGGTTAGGGTCACTATTTGGGTTTCTGAAACATTCGGAATAACGCGTTTACATGCGTGAGCAGAGAGAGTTACTCCTGTATACATGGAATTTACAATATCCCGATGTAAACGGCGACGCGCGGTTAGCGTCTGGACGTACGGACTTCCTTAAGACGCAATATGCGTCATTTCCGATTCTTTTTCCTGTATCCAAAGACAACAACAACAGCAGCAGCATGCGGATAATGAATAGTTCGGGGAATATAGCGATCGCCTTTGTTTGCGCTTTCCTCCTCGCTCCAAAAGTGTGGTGCTGTGCTGCGTCTCGCCATGTTTACCTCTACTTCTTGTTTACTTCCGGTATACTGCACGCGGGTTTCTGTATGCGCCGTCCCTACTCAAAAGACCAAGATTCCTTGCGAATAGAACATGCGCAGAACACAAATCAATGTCCCTTTTGATGGGGATATGCCGATACGCGTTTACATGACCAAATATTCGGGTTAGAAAGGGGGTACCCCAGGTATAATATCCGGGTTTTTAAAAACCGGGATATGAGCATATCCGGGTTTTTGCCGGTGTTTACATGGCCGTGCGCGACCGGGTTATTGCTAATATCCCGGTTTTGAACGGGTTATTGGCTGCATGTAAACGTAGTCAGTGAAGTCATTGAGGTCTGTAGCTGCAGCTTCAAAGACACTCCAGTCAGTGCAATCAAAGCAAGCCTGCAACTCCAGCTTGGATTCTCTTGTCCATTTTTTAACAGACCTTGCCACAGGTTTAGAGGTTTTAAGTTTTTGCCTGTAAGTTGGGATGAGATGAAGGAGACAATGATCGGGTAGTCCTAGAGACCGCGTGATAGGCATCCTTTAAGACTGTATAACAGTGGTCCAGAGTGTTTTTGTCCCTGGTGGGAATCTTGATATGTTGTCTGTATTTAGGGAGTTCTTTATTGAGTTTAGCACTGTTAAAATCACCGACAATAATCACGAAAGAGTCTGGGTGCTGTTTCTCTGCGTCTGTTATCTGATCGGCAAGCTGTTGTATTGCGTCAGCTACGCAGGCTTGTGGTGGTATGTAAACACCGACCAAAACAAACGAAGAAAACTCACACGGAGAATAGAAAGGCTTGCAGTTTATGATGAGAGTTTCTAGGTGGGGACTGCAAGTCTTTTTCAACACAGTAACATCAGTACACCAACCTTTGTTTAGGTAGAAGCTGATTCCTCCGCCTTTTGTTTTCCCCGAAAGCAGGTAGCTGAAGTGCGCTGTCCGGAATGCGTTCACACAACCATGTTTCAGTAAAACACAGGGCGGCGGAGCTGTAAAAGTCTCGGTTGGTTTGATTGAGGAGGAGAAGCTCATCCATCTTGTTAGTCAAAGACCGGACGTTTGAATGGCTGGAAGCGAGGTGCGTAGTCCCCGCTTTCTTAATCTCACCAGCGCTCCTGCTCGTTTCCCCCGTCTGCGTCTTCGGCAGATTCCATGGAGAGTCGCTGCGCCTCCGATCAGTATTTCAGCAAAGTACTCTGGGTTAGCGAAAACCGGAGAAAAAGTTCCTATAGAGTATTGCCTGATGTTCAATAGTTCCTCTCTGGTAAAAGTTACTGGTGAAAAACCGCTGAAAACATAGTAGACGCACAAAAACAAACAAAGTAACAGAGAGCGAAGTACCGAGGCTGCCTTCCACGGCGCCATCTTGGATCCAGGCGGATCCAAGTTATTTTCATCTCACATAAGTTATTTTTCAAGAAACCATTTCTACAGACTCTGTCCCAAATCTGACAAGCCTATATTTCACATGAAATTGGACTGTTATTTAATTGTCTTTGCAGGTAGAAGTAAAAATGTCTGGGGGAATGATTATTCTATGGCATCGAAGTTAAAATCCCCTTTTAGTGAATGCAGGTAAAGTGTAGCCATGGTTCCGCCCTCCAGCATACTTCCGCTCATTTTCATTTTCCTTAAGCACTCCGTCTGGATTTGCGGTATATTCTTGGATTTTCTCCGGCCAGTTTTTTGGCGGTCCAATCAGCGAACAGAGGGAGTGGCTGAGAACGATGACGTTGAGGTGCGCTAGTTTGAGTTGTAGACATACGTCACGACCAAACGTTAGCGATTGGTTATGGCAGATCCAGAGTGGCTCTTGGCAGATCCAATAGTTTTAAACTTTAACAGAGTACCCATCTTCAAGGAAGTTAACGCTTGTCGATGGAGAGTGGCCAGACTCTCTGTACAAATGAAATGTACGAGAGTCTGGTAGGACCAGGCTAGGTAAAGTGGGCCACTTTTTGTTAAATGTAACCTAGATGTTTTTTCTTTTCTTAATTTGTTAACTTGAAGGTAGGGATGGGCAAATGAAGCCTCATGAAGCACTGTGGCTTTCCCCTGAATGTTTGGGGAAAAGATTCGAAGCATCAAGAGTTTCGAAAACAGCGCCATCTTGTGGCAGGTCAAATATATTGCAGCCATGTTTATGAGCAGCCGAGTGTGCAGCGCCGTTGTTTTATCCATTAAGCACAAATAAAAGCCTGATAACACGAAATGTTCAGTTTTCTGATAATATAATTCTCATATTAAAGTGTAGCAATAAAATAAATGTAACAATTATATTAATACTAATTATAAAAATACCAACAGAGTTGCTTGAGGCAAGTAAATGTTGGTATAATTATTTTATGGTTTCTATATGCTGTTTATGTCTCAGAATATATGATCATGTAACATAGGCTATAGGCTTATTTATATCATTTTTTTTTTTTTTTAGTAAATGGACTTAAACTTACAAAAACCTGTAGAGTTATGGTCTGGGTTCAAACATTCCGACACGCGAAGTGATGCATTCACGTGACTGGAAAGAAAGCGAGGCATGAAGCAGTGCATGCCGGTTAGTTCTTGATCATAGACAGTATAAGAAATGGACACAGCGACCCCATTGGATTCAACGGAGAAAAGTGAAGTAAATTAGAAGCTCTCACTTCCTGATGGCTGAGCGTACTGCGCAGACTCACACTGAGCTTGACGACGTAGATGTGACGTGAGCAACCCGTCTGTCTTCTAGTAGCTGTGCCGAGAGAAATCTGAATCATTCCCTTCCGAAACTTGCAGAGACGGAGAGTGTGAGTAGGAGGTGTCCATGAGCTAGGAGCAGGAGAAACTTTTGCTAAGTATTCTGATTAATTATTTTGTCATTTTGCCTCCACGTCCCCCCGATTGCCCGCGAGCTTCTTCTCCTGTCCATACGGTAATCTCTCTACTGTGCGACAGAGAGTCGCGTGGTTATGACGCAATCGTTAGCCTATTTTTACAAAAACTGCTTCTACGGGGCCATAACGTAAGATACAAGGTAATGGAGCCTTTTATACATTTTCGTGTTTCTTTAGAAATAAATAATGGACAAATGGAGTCTTTAAACGCCTCAGATGTAAAGTTATTCTCTGTCAAAGTGACGCCAAAATGAATGGGAGTCAATGGAATTGCTAACAGCAGGTGATGATCTGCTAATCAATGGCGGCGCCCGGGGAAGCTTCAATTTCTGAACCGGTTGCAGCTCCACTCTGGCTCCACATGAGGGCGCTCACAGGACGAGTGCAGAATGAATGGAGGTCTATGGAGCTATACCCCTCAAAATCCACTTTTCTCAGGATATAATTTTTTGTCTAGTAATTTGAATGTTGTATTCGAAAGGAGATGCAAAGAAATTACACATTGCTGGGTGTTAGATTGTTTAGAGTCACTTATTTGCTTTAAAAAGTATTTTAAAATGTCAATGACTTCATACACATCGTACGACCAGAGATACTGCTTTACGGCAATCCTTCAGTCACTTTGGTGCTTTCGTGCTCTGCACTTTCTTTTCTCTCGAGGCATCGACAACACAGCTGACACAGGTAAACACACAACACGGCTGACACAGGTAAACACACAACACAGCTGACACAGGTAAACACACAACACAGCTGACACAGGTAAACACACAACACAGCTGACACAGGTAAACACACAACACAGCTGACACAGGTAAACACACAACACAGCTGACACAGGTAAACACACACACAACACTGCTGACAAAGGTAAACACACAACACAGCTGACACAGGTAAACACACAACACAGCTGACACAGGTAACTACACAACACAGCTGACACAGGTAAACACACAACACAGCTGACACAGGTAAACACACAACACAGCTGACACAGGTAAACACACAACACAGCTGACACAGGTAACTACACAACACAGCTGACACAGGTAAACACACAACACAGCTGACACAGGTAAACACACAACACAGCTGACACAGGTAACTACACAACACAGCTGACACAGGTAAACACACAACACAGCTGACACAGGTAAACACACAACACAGCTGACACAGGTAAACACACAACACAGCTGACACAGGTAACTACTAGGGGTGTGACGAGATCTCGTGTTACGAGATCTCGCGAGATTAAAACGCGACGAGATTTCTCGTCGAGGTAAAACTTTGTCTCGTGAGTTGTTGTGATGTCAGTGTGATGGAGCGTGAGGGTGAAATTAGTAGCCTATTGAAGATGCCCCTGCCACTTTTAAATAATTTGTGTGCCGGGCCAATCACACACACACTCACTGTCCCTCGCTCACTCACTCGCGCGCGCGCGAACACACACACACACACGCTCACGCTCACTGGCGGGCGCACACACGCACACTCACTGTTGCTCGCACTCTCACTCACTCACGCACACTCACACTCAACCCGTCGTGGAGGACCGTTAAAGTTAAACATGCTAGTCTTTCTGTCATGATGTCCTGAAGCATCGCAGACGCGTAGGTTGTCGCCCACTATGACACACTATTCGAAATGAAACGATCGAATCTTGCGTCCCGACGCCCGTTGTCCTTTACGAATCTCCACGAAACGGATCGTGCCAAAATCGCGCTAAAATAGTGTTATCTGAACCAGGCAGGTAATAAACATTTGACCTATCGCGCAAAGAACCTATTAAAGCACTAAGACATGGGAACGGTATAGCTAACATTCACATAGCCTATCACAAGTCATATCGACATCAATATTAAACAATGTTATCGCACATCGCAGCTTTTCCTCATATCGTGCAGCCCTAGTTGGCTACTGCCCAAAAGTCTCAACTGCTGCCAGAAATCGTCGACATGCTTATATTCTTGAAAATGAACATGACCATAATCTTAGTCTGTTCTGTCTGTGTAGTTAATTTTATCTCTTTTTCATGCTTGAAAAAAAAAAGTTGTTTCTGTGTGAACTTGTAGTTTTGAGAGAGCAGTACTTTGATTATGGATACACACTTACTGTTTGCATTTAAATTGTTATTTCAGTTATTTATATTTATTTTATTTATACTGTTTTATTTTTCTTTATGTTCGATTTGTGGAAAGGAGTTCGATTTCTCATGTGAAATCGTACAGGGGAGAAGCCAGACAGTAGAGATTATAGCAAAACATTTTGCAGTGTTTGCATGTCCTTTACTGCATAGAATTCATTAAAATAGAAGTAAAATAACATTCATTACAAGTTGATTTCAAAATGAACCTAAATTGTTTTGCATTTTGTGATTTTCAGTTGAATAAAAGACTATTTTCCATTCATATATTTCATCATTGAGGATTTCTTAAAAATTGTGTAAAAATCTCGTCTTGTCTCGTTCTCGTGAACCCAATCTCGTGTCTCGTCTCGTCTCGTGGAGTAAGCGTCTCGTCACACCCCTAGTAACTACACAACACAGCTGACACAGGTAAATACACAACATAGCTGACACAGGTAAACACACAACACAGCTGACACAGGTAAACACACAACACAGCTGACACAGGTAAACACACAACACAGCTGACACAGGTAAACACACAACACAGCTGACACAGGTAACTACACAACACAGCTGACACAGGTAAACACACAACACAGCTGACACAGGTAAACACACAACACAGCTGACACAGGGAAACACACACACAACACTGCTGACAAAGGTAAACACACAACACAGCTGACACAGGGAAACACACAACACTATGACACAGGTAAACACACAACACAGCTGACACAGGTAACTACACAACACAGCTGACACAGGTAAACACACAACACAGCTGACACAGGGAAACACACAACACAGCTGACACAGGTAAACACACAACACAGCTGAACACAGGTAAACACACAACACAGCTGACACAGGGAAACACACACACAACACTGCTGACAAAGGTAAACACACAACACAGCTGACACAGGTAAACACACACACAACACAGCTGACACAGGTAAACACACAACACAGCTGACACAGGGAAACACACAACACAGCTGAACACAGGTAGACACACAACACAGCTGACACAGGTAAACACACAACACAGCTGACACAGGTAACTACACAACACAGCTGACACAGGTAAACACACAACACAGCTGACACAGGTAAACACACAACACAGCTGACACAGGTAACTACACAACACAGCTGACACAGGTAAACACACAACACAGCTGACACAGGTAAACACACAACACAGCTGACACAGGTAAACACACAACACAGCTGACACAGTTAAACACACAACACAGCTGACACAGGTAAACACACACACAACACAGCTGACACAGGTAAACACACAACACAGCTGACACAGGGAAACACACAACACAGCTGAACACAGGTAGACACACAACACAGCTGACACAGGTAAACACACAACACAGCTGACACAGGTAAACACACAACACAGCTGACACAGGGAAACACACAACACAGCTGACACAGGTAAACACACAACACAGCTGACACAGGTAAACACACAACACAGCTGACACAGGTAAACACACAACACAGCTGAACACAGGTAAACACACAACACAGCTGACACAGTTAAACACACACACAACACAGCTGACACAGGTAAACACACAACACAGCTGACACAGGGAAACACAACACAGCTGACACAGGTAAACACACAACACAGCTGATACAGGTAAACACACGTGCTAGAAGAGTTTTTGTTTTGTTGTTTTAAAAGACCACGTCGAAAACACACACACACACACACACACACACACACACACACACACACACACACACACAATGCCGTCAAGCGGTATCTCTGGTCATAATCAGTCCTTCACTGACCAATCAGCGTTCATTAGCAGAATGCTAGCGTGTTATGGGCAACAACAACTCAACCTGTAAAAAATTGAAAGGACATAAGTACTTGTTCATTCAACTTTCGACCTATAACCCATGTTGAACCTACAATCAAATCTGAGATTTCTCAACGGCAATCGGGTGAAAGAGACAAATTTAGCCGTCTAGCTCCATAGACTCCCATTCATTTTGCACTAATGGGCGATCGCCCCCAGTGGAACTCTGGTGGAACTACAACCAAAATTCGGTACAATAGGACTTAATAGGGAGTGGCCAGGCTCTCCGTAGACGGGCTCTGTTATCCCCCTTGGACTTGATCCAGCGCGACGCCACGTGACTGTGACGTATGCCATCAAAGTACCACGAGAGCGATTGGAGAGTAGCCGGAGAACTCAGCCAGCACAGCTTCTCAAGAGCGGCTGCACGAGGGCTGATGACGTCACAGCTGTTACACGATTGGCCGGATTCACCGCATGACAACGATCACGTGTGTTTCGTGTTTATTCGAACACCTTTAGTTCCTCTAAAGCTCACAAATCAGTTTTTTATAACAGTAAACACTCTTTTCATGTAGTTGCGATGTTGTATTGTGTCATGTTTATCAAATTAAAACTGATTAAAAAACGTACTCCACTTCATTGATAGTAGCTTATGTTGAACTTTTTTCTTGTTCAAACAGACGCTGTATGAAGCAGTACACGTTTCAGAGACATTTTCATTCAATACTTTGTGTATTATTTGGCAAATATTGCATTTATTTCACTTCAGCTGTGGTAAAGTATGCAAACACCACGTGAGCGGTCACTACGGGAAGCAGAAAGTGTCCAACTTCACGTCTTCGTATGCAGTATTGTAAAATACTCCGTTAACCATATTGTAAAACATTTGCATCTGTTTTCTCTAAACACTTTACATTAACTTAAATTGTGTCTATATTTTAAAGCGTTACATTCTGAATCTACATTTTGCTCCTTTCTTCACTTTACAGATTGAACTTTCCTCATCTTATTTTCTGCCCTTTCATTTCTTCCATGATTCTGTTCTCTAAAAAAGTAGATTATTCATGTCAACTATAAAATAACCAATATACAGCAATTTATTTAATGAATTTGAAAATAATTACTTCAGGTCACCCACTTCACATAAATCCTACTGGCCCACTTTAAGACATTCAGCCAAAGTGGGTCAGCAATATATAAACTCCTTACAAGAAAAGCAACACATTTGATTCTTTGCATTTGATTCCCTGTTAACTTTAGTAACAAACCAGGAACAGTCACAATATGTGTGAGAAACCTTATAATTTAGAAAATAAAATCTTATGTTAGAGGGTTTTCTACCTTTAACAATAAGGGTGTCCTGCCTTGAGATGTAGGCACACCCTCCAGTGTCATATTGCATCAACCAAAACTATTTTATCATTTAAAGAAATAGTGCATCTTTAAAGGCCATTGTCATGCTCTTAGCACAGTAAATCAAACTAAACGGCCCACTTTACCCGCATTCACCCTACATTTATTTTTAAGGGTGCATTTACTATTGGAAGCCATGGCCAAAAAGCCTCTGAAGAGACCAAGAAAAAAAAAAACATGGGAATGTTCAGGTTATGAAATATACTTTAATGTAGGACACATACAAAGAATACACAAGGAAAACCATGATTATCCAATTTGAATCTGCCCTTCCACCATATCCGACTCCCTCAGCTTTGACTCTCAGTGCCTTCCTCCACATCTTTTCTTGGGGAGCGGTTCAGTCTTCTGCCACAGACTTGGAGTAGTAATACCAATCACACCGCAAGCAATTCTCTGTCCAGCATTCCCACTGACTTTACTCTCCTCATCTGAACCCATTCCCAGATCATCCTCCTTCTCATGAACCACCACCGAACGTCCCAGAATGGAATAAGGCCCAAAGAGCTTGGCGTCTGGAAGCGTCAGGAACTGCTTTATAACTCCTTGCTCGGAAGCAAAGTTGCCCAGGTCTCCAGGATGATGAGGGTGGTCAACGCCGTTTGGATTATAATGAGGACCAACAGTGATGCTGCCTTGACTGAGGTCTCCATACTGATGGATGTGCATGGCACGCTCTTGACGATCGACGGCAGGCAAACCACGGAGGTTGATTTTCACTTCTAAGTCTCCATTGGGGAAGACCTGCTTGAAGAGGATTTGCCCAAAGATCTTTGGCTGGCAAGGTGGCAAATTGGGGCTGGGAGTTACTTCACAAGTGGCATAGATTGTGTTGTCGAACTCCTCGACTTCCGGCTGTGGAGCTTCAGGCAAACAAACTGGATTTTGGGAGAACTCTCCTCCTTGTATATGCAGCACCAGCAATATCAGAGGGAATATTAGGATGATTTTCTCCATGTTGATCTTTAAAGCCTACAATGAAGAGGGAAATCAGTGAAATCATGCCATTTGGTTTAAGAACATAATATTTTTGATAGCATAAAAGGTCAAAGCTTTGAGAATGGAAGTTGCATTAGGTAAAATAGCTCAACCATATAAGAACCCAGACAGCAACATGGTGTCGGCCCAGATCCGGCCCACATCTGGGCCGTGTGCAATCCATGTGTACCAGATGTGGGCCGACACCATGTTGCTGTCTGGAAAACTGTATAATTTTTGAATTGCTATGTACCCTTGTGAAAAAAAAAAAAGTGCACTTATTGGCATTGGATGTGTACCTGTAGTATCTTGAAAGAAAAACATTAAAAAAACCTGCAGGTCCACTTTCAGATAATAACACTGATGAATTATAAAAAGCCACTTAAGTGTACACACCGTATACACGTTCATAAGCGTCACACCTGCCAGCCGAAGTACCTATGAAAGCCACCAGAGGGCTTATACACACAAACATTAACAAACCAATGACATACAGGTGGATGTAATCACACTAAAATGAGTCCAGGCAAAGGTTTATGGAAAAGGAAAAGGTATCGGGAGAAGTGCCCTCTGGTGGCCATCATAGCGCTTCTGCTGGCAGGACTGACATTAAGTATATGTACACTTTTAAAAAAAAAAGTAATGTCAAACGAAGAGTTTTACTTTAAAGTACATTATGTTTTAAAAATCTTTTTGTTGTGCTTTAAAGAAGTACACTTAATTTGATCTGTTGTAGCCTACATGTTATTCAATATTAAATATAAAAGTTAATATTTTCTTAAATGTACAAAATTCCAACTTCATGTTTCATTGCATGTATGTTTTTAAATGCATTACATAAGTTTAAATAGAAATTATATTAAAATATATTTTAGTTGACCATAACTGCACAGTAAACATCAGTACATTCAGCAGTGCACTTTAACCATATTTCAAAGTAATTATGAAATGGATTACAAATAAAGATACTTCAGTCAAACAAAGGACTGTTTAATATACATTTAAAATATGCATAAACATGCAATTAAGTCTGAAAACATTACATTCTTGCACTTAAGTATATTTTTTATAGGTTTATTTTCAATAATATGTAGGGGAGCGCGGGGCACAACCTAACGCGGGGCTAGTTGTAACACGCTTGTTTTAAATACTTCCGCACATGCTTGGATGACGAAACTTTGTGTATTTACTAGTTGCCATATCAACACTATATAGAGAAAAAAATTCCGCCAAAATTATTCTTTTTTTTGGAAGATATCCATAGACATTTATTAAACCATAGCAAAAGTAAATTTCTTCCTTAAGTTGATTTTTCATCTCTATTTTTTGTGTTTATTTAAAATAAGACAAATCTGATATTATTTTAATCTCCAAGATGTTATTTAACAGTTGATATAGTTATTTAATGCTTCGCTAACTAGCAGAAGACACTAGCCGGGTTTAAATCCCAGTTGTGCAGGCGGGGGCATGTTGTAACACTGCGTTACAATGAGCCCCTATTAGAAATATGCTATTATATTCTTTACTTTTATTAATTTTATTGGGAAACCGTGAGAAAAAGGTGAATAAAGACTGAGAGTCAATGTTCAGAAATGACTAATTATTTATTTGTTTTGAACTATGTTGTATAGCTGTGTTTTCATGTGTTCGTAGTCAAAACTCAAAAATTTGTTTATATTTCATTATTAAAAATTGCCATTATTTTATATGAAAAAGTTTTTTAATTGTATTTTATTTAGAAAATATTTTAGTTTGTATTGTATATATTTTTTATTAGATCAGATAACATTTTAAGCTGTCATATGTTATGTTACAATGTGCCCCACTCATGTTACAATGTACCCCACCTATGGGGCATGTTGTCACATTTCACTTCCATTCTTTCGGGGTATGTCAAGAAAAAAGTATATACTGTATTAATAAAACAAAACCACATAATTGTACTAGACATGTGGGAAAAGAATGTGGGAAAAAATAAATACTCTGAACCATAAGTAGATTTACACAAACTGAGAAAGTCAAAAAGCGTTAGGTTGTGCCTCGCTCTCCCCTACTCTTCTCTTTAAAGCATGCTAAAGTGTACTTTTTCACAAGGACTGGTAAAATAAAAGACAACATCTACACTTTTGCTTAAACTAACTTTTTTTAGTTGTACTAAATCAAGTCAGTTTTGCAAGAATGGAGAAAAAAGAACAATCCTAAAACAGCAAAGGTACGTTACCGTACAGCTGACACAAGTTGTCCTCGATCCGTGTGCAGTCCTGAACTGGGGCTGAGAGAATGTTCCTTTGCAATCACACTTTTGGCTGCTCTTTTAGGAGCTACAAGTTAACCATGATAGTCTGTTAGTCACTAATTAAGTTCACCTGTGTTTCATTTAGCTCCCTTTGTTTGCCTGTGTATATATAGCACTCAGTTTATTCAGTTCTTTGTCTTGCATTGCACAATGTGTTCTCCAGTGTAGAGTTGCTTCATTGTTTTGTGTTTAGTAAAAGAAGTTCTGCTATAGATTCCTCTCCTTCATTCGGTAACTCAACTGTGACTCATTAATTCTCAGTCAGTGTTCAATTACATGTGAATTTCATGTAGCATCACTTCATATAGCAGATATTCATCTCACATAAGTTGTTGTTTTTCAAGAAACCATTTCTACAGACTCTGTCCCGAACCTGACAAGCCTATATTTCACATGAAATTGGACTGTTATTTAATTGTCTTTGCAGGTAGAAGTAGAAATGTCTGGGGGAATGATTATTCTATGGCATCGAAGTTAAAATCCCCTTTTAGTGAATGCAGGTAAAGTGTAGCCATGGCTCCACCCTCCTACTTCCGCTCATTTTCATTTTCCTTAAGCACTCCGTCTGGATTTCTCCGGTGTGGTGAACAAATGAGTCCTATTGAAGAGATGAGTCTGAGCTTAGGACCCCATTAGTATGCCAGTAGTATGCCTGATCTAAATCTGTTCTTGGGATAACGTGTAGTTAACGTGAGCTGTCTAAACTGTTAATAAGAAAAATAGTAATATACACAAATAAACATTATTTTATGGTTCTTTTAATAAAAAAAAAAAGTGTACTTGTAACATATTGTGCTGATTATTACGATGAAAAATAATGACAATTATAATTGCATTACGAATAGCTGTGAATACGGTAAGGCAGTATCAGGGCCAGGGCTGGACTGGCCATCGGGCATACCGGGCACTTTCCCGGTGGGCCGACGTGCTTTTTGGGCCGATACATCTCATACTCATACATAATTTTTATTATTATTATTTTTTCTTTCTTTTTTACGGCCCATAAAATGTGTACATCGGCGGCCCATTCGTTTTTTTTTGTTTTTTTGCTTAATTGGCGGCGCCGGGTTTTTGCCGGTGTAATGCATTGGTCAAAAAAAGTCAGCGTTCGTTTTTTTTGTCTGACAGACCAGCCCATGAAACACGTAGATCAGCGGCCCATTGGTTCTTTCCTTGATTGACACTGGGCTGGCCCAATCACAACTTTAAACGAGTGAGCGAGCGTGCAGCAGTGTCAGTGTGTATCTGTCAAAATAGTCAGCGAGATGGAGAAGAAACGCAAGGATTGTGCAGAGAAATAGTGTGAAAAAATAGAAACAGGCCCTTAAAGCAGACGCTGTAAACTGTGGAATTGGACTGTTATTTAATTGTCTTTGCAGGTAGAACTAGAAATGTCTGGGGGAATGATTATTCTATGGCATCGAGGGGGGGGGGGGTGAAACACTCAGTTTCAGTCAATCTCATGTTAATCTTGAGTACCTATAGAGTAGATTTATAAAAGAAAGATAGGCTGTACCGAGTCTTTCCGGAAAAAACGAGCGGCTGGAGGCGTGCCGTGTGGGCGGAGCTAAAGAATCACGAGCGCGAATCACACACACACCATACATCGCATGCTCCATAGATACATTAACTATGCGTGATCATGTTGTTTACTTGCTGTGCTTACGCGCCGATAGCTAACAACACACAGACATTTGAAGCAGTTTTACTCACCGCCTGCGGTTCCAACGCACGACCGTGAACCTTTATCGTTGGGATGGCTCCATCCTTAAGCATTAGACGATCTGCAAATCCGGCGTCAAACTGGGCCTTGTTTATAAAACAATCGTCGAAATGCAGGGAACAACCAAGAACACTTGCACAACTCCGTTGATGACTTCCCTAAAGCCGAGCACAGCGCTTTGATGGGCGTACTGCTTTCGCTCTCTCGCTCTGGTCTACGGGTGCGCGCGCACCCTTCCGGGAGAAGTGCCCTTAGGACCCATATAAGGAAATTCCGTCCCATCTGACGTCACACACACCCATACTCGAAAAAAACTTTCCGAAACTTGTGACAAACCGGAAGGAGTATTTTTGGCACAGAAATACTCCATCAAACGTACAACTTAATTTTTGAAACTTTGTCCATGCATGGGAATCCAACTCTTTAACAGTGTAAAAAACATTTCACCCCCCCTTTAAAGGGATACTTCAGCATTTAGCATTAAGCTTTGTATCAGTAGAAAACCTGTAGTATTTTCGAATTACCGTGCTTCCCACCCTCATATCCCCCTGAGACGAGAGATTTATGTATTTTTTGTCTGGAAAAAATCCTCAGATGACGGAAAAAATCTTAATTTTGCGTCATCTGAGGATTTTTTGGCCAGAGGCGAGAGACTACAGCCAGTAGTAGGAGCTGTCCTGCATGTTCTCAACCCACCCATAGAGGGATCTCACTCACAGAATGTACAAATAGTGTCAGCCATCTTTTTTTGAAAGATAAGCCAACAGTCTCTTGCTCTGTGGAGAAAGCTGAGTAGTAGGGGTTACCATCCTCTTTTTCCCGGACATGTCCGGCCGTCGAGATCGTCCAAAATGTCAGGGATTTTTCCGTTTTTGCTTTCTGCAGTCGCCATTCATTGTTTACATGCACACCTTTTGTTTCAATCTAACTGAATTCAGTCCGATTGGTGAATCTGAATGTAGTGTTTACATGAACGCTAAACAAGTGATCGGTTGATGTGCGTTTTAGCATTGCTAAGAAAATTCCCGCTCCTCCGTGAGAGATACGAGACCGGTGTTGCTCATCAGTAATCACGCCACCGGCCTCGGGCCGTTCTCCCGCGCCCCTCAGCCTCGTCCTGCTCGCCACAGTAAACATAATGAATGGCGACTGTAGAACGCAAAAGCCGAATCTCTGACATTTTGGGCGATCTCGAAATCCTGGGCAGACTCGTCACGGAGACTCGCGATAAAACGGCATCTTTTCAGTGTCGAGTCGACTAGCAGCTGCTCGTAGGGCAGCGAAGTAAGTGCATTCTGGGAGTTGTTGTCTTTCATCCACATGAGCCAAAAATAATTTTTTGGCTTTTCTCAGTCTAGAAAGCTCCAACTTCAAAAATAATTCACATTTCTACTACATAAATGACCCAATTTAAATACACATTCATCTTTCCAGAGGTGAAGTATCCCTTTAAGCACTCCGTCTGGATTTGCGGTATATTCTTGGGTTTTCTCCGGCCAATTTTTTGGCGGTCCAATCAGCGAACAGAGGGAGTGGCTGAGAACGATGACGTTGAGGTGCGCTAGTTTGAGTTGTAGACATACGTCACGACCAAACGTTAGCGATTGGTTATGGCAGATCCAGAGTGGCTCTGGGCAGATCCAATAGTTTTAAACTTTAACAGAGTACCCGTCTTCAAGGAAGTTAACGCTTGTCAATGGAGAGTGGCCAGACTCTCTGTACAAATGAAATGTACGAGAGTCTGGTAGGACCAGGCTGGGTAAAGTGGGCCACTTTTTGTTAAATGTAACCTAGATGTTTTTCCTTTTCTTAATTTGTTAACTTGAAGGTAGGGATGGGCAAATGATGCCTCATGAAGCACTGTGGCTTTCCCCTGAATGTTTCGGGAAAAGATTCGAAGCATCAAGAGTTTCGAAAACAGCGCCATCTTGTGGCAGGTCAAATATATTGCAGACATGTTTATGAGCAGCCGAGTGCGCAGCGCCCATAGACAGTATATAAACTGGACACAGCGACCCCATAGGTTTCAACGGAGAAAAGTGAAGCAAATTAGAAGCTCTTCTTCCTGATGGCTGAGCGTACTGCGCAGACTCAAACTGAGCTTGACGACGTAGATGTGACGTGAGCAACCCGTCTGTCTTCTAGTAGCTGTGCCAAGAGAAATCTGAATCATTCCCTTCCGAAACTTGCAGAGACGGAGAATGTGAGTAGGAGGTGTCCATGAGCTAGGAGCAGGAGCAACTTTTGCTAAGTATTCTGATTAATTATTTTGTCATTTTGCCTCCACGTCCCCCGATTGCCCGTGAGCTTCTCCTCATGCCCATACGGTAATCTCTCTACTGTGCGACAGAGAGTCGCGTGGTTATGACGCAATCGGTAGCCTATTTTTACAAAAACTGCTTCTACGGGGCCATAACGTAAGATACAAGGTAATGGAGCCTTTTATACATTTTCGTGTTTCTTTAGAAATTAATAATGGTCAAATGGAGTCCTTAAACGCCTCAGATGTAAAGTTATTCGCTGTCAAAGTGACGCCAAAATAAATGGGAGTCAATGGGATGCTAACAGCAGGTGATGATCTGCTAATCAATGGCAGCCCCCGGGGAAGCTTCAGTTTCTGAACCGGTTGCAGTTCCACTCTGGCTCCACATGAGGGCGCTCATAGGACGAGTGCAGAATGAATGGAGGTCTATGGAGTTATACCCTTCAAAATCCACTTTTCTCAGGATATCATTTTTTGTCTAGTAATTTGAATGTTGCATTCGAAAGGAGATGCAAAGAAATTACACATTGCTGGGTGTTAGATTGTTTAGAGTCACTTATTTGCTTTGGGCAGTCCTGGCCTAGTGGTTAAGGAGTTGAACTGGTAACCCAAAGGTTGCTGGTTCGATTCCAGAACCGGTGGGAAATGACTGAGGTGCCCTTGAGCAAGGCACCTAACCCCTAATCGCTCCCCGGGCGCCACACGAAAGGCTGCCCGCTGCTCTGCAAATGTGTGTGTGTATCCACGTTTGCTGTGTGTGAACTACTCACTACTCTGCTCCTAATGTGTGTGCTTTAATGTGTGTTTGCCGCCACTGGGGCGGCAGTGGCTCAGTGGTTCATGTAGATTGTCTACAAACCGGAAGGTTGGTGGTTCAATCCCCGGTGCCACCTGACCAAGTGTTGAGGTGTCCATGAGCAAGACACCTAACCCCAGCTGCTCCCGACGAGCTGGATCGCCTTGCATGGCTGACACCGCCGTCGGTGTATGAATGAGTGAGTGAATGGGTGAATGTGAGGCAATATTGTAAAGCGCTTTGGTGGCCATTGGGTCTGTGAAAGCGCTATATAAATGCAGTCCATTTACCATTTACCATTTAACTTGGATGGGTTAAATGCAGTGGTCAAATTCCAAGTATGGGTTACCATACTTGGCCGTCACTTTTCACTTTAAAAAGTCTTTTAAAATGTCAATGACGTCATACACATCGTACGACCAGAGATACTGCTTTACAGCAATCCTTCAGTCATTTTGGTGCTTTCGCGCTCTGCACTTTCTTTTCTCTCGAGGCATCGACAACACAGCTGACACAGGTAAACACACAACACAGCTGACACAGGTAACTACACAACACAGCTGACACAGGTAAACACACAACACAGCTGACACAGGTAAACACACAACACAGCTGACACAGGTAAACACACAACACAGCTGACACAGGTAAATACACAACACAGCTGACACAGGTAAACACACAACACAGCTGACACAGGTAAATACACAACACAGCTGACACAGGTAAACACACAACACAGCTGACACAGGTAAACACACAACACAGCTGACACAGGTAAACACACAACACAGCTGACACAGGTAAACACACAACACAGCTGACACAGGTAAACACACGACACAGCTGACACAGGTAAACACACAACACAGCTGACACAGATAAACACACAACACAGCTGACAGGTAAACACACAACATAGTAAACACACAACACAGCTGACACAGGTAAACACACAACACAGCTGACACAGGTAAATACACAACATAGCTGACACAGGTAAACACACAACACAGCTGACACAGGTAAACACACAACACAGCTGACACAGGTAAACACACAACACAGCTGACACAGGTAAACACACAACACAGCAGCTGACACAGGTAAAAACACACACACACACACACACACACACACACAATGCCATCAAGTGGTATCTCTGGTCGTAATCAGTCCTTCACTGACCAATCAGCGTTCATTAGCAGAATGCTAGCGTGTTATGGGCAACAACAACTCAACCTGTAGAAATTGAAAGGACATAAGTACTCGTTCATTCAACTTTCGACCTATAACCCATGTTGAACCTACAATCAAATCTGAGATTTCTCAACGGCAATCGGGTGAAAGAGACAAATTTAGCCGTCTAGCGCCATAGACTCCCATTCATTTTGCACTCATGGGTGATCGCCCCCAGTGGAACTCTGGTGGAACTACAACCAAAATTCGGTACAATAGGACTTAATAGGGAGTGGCCAGGCTCCCCGTAGACGGGCTCTGTTATCCCCCTTGGACTTGATACAGCGCCGACGCCACGTGACTGTGACGTATGCCATCAAAGTACCACGAGAGCGATTGGAGAGTAGCCGGAGAACTCAGCCAGCACAGCTTCTCAAGAGCGGCTGGACGAGGGCTGATGACGTCACAGCTGTTATACGATTGGCCGGATTCACCGCATGACAACGATCACGTGTGTTTCGTGTTTATTCGAACACCTTTAGTTCCTCTAAAGCTCACAAATCAGTTTTTTATAACAGTAAACACTTTTCATGTAGTTGCGATGTTATATTCTGTCATGTTTATCAAATTAAAATGATTAAAAAAACGTATATAGACTCCACCTCATTGATAGTAGCTTATGTTGAATTCTTGTTGTTCAAACAGACGCTGTATGAAGCAGTACATAAAGTATTGAATGAAAATGTCCCTGAAACATCTGTGTATTATTTGGCAAATATTGCATTTATTTCACTTCAGCTGTGGTAAAGTATGCAAACACCACGTGAGCGGTCACTACGGGAAGCAGAAAGTGTCCGACTTCACGTCTTCGTTTGCAGTATTGTAAAATACTCCGTTAACCATATTGTAAAACATTTGTGTCCGTTTTCTCTAAACGCTTTAAATTAACTTAAATTGTGTCTATTTTAAAGCGTTACATTCTGAATCTACATTTTGCTCCTTCACTTTACAGATTGAACTTTCCTCATCTTATTGTCTGCCCTTTCATTTCTTACATGATTCTGTTCTCTAAAAAAGTAGATTATACATGTCAACTATAAAATAACCAATATACATCAATTTATTTAATGAATTAGAAAATAATTACTTCAGGTCACCCACTCTACATAAATCCTACTGGCCCACTTTAAGACATTCAGCCAAAGTGGGTCAGCAATATATAAACTCCTTACAAGAAAAGCAACACATTCGATTCTTCGCATTTGATTCCCTGTTAACTTTAGTAACAAACCAGGAACAGTCACAATGTGTGAGAAACCTTATAATTTAGAAAATAAAATCTTATGTTAGAGGGTTTTCTACCTTTAACAATAAGGGTGTCCTGCCTTGAGATGTAGGCACACCCTCCAGTGTCATATTGCATCAACCAAAACTATTTTATCATTTAAAGAAATAGTGCATCTTTAATTAAAGGCCATTGTCATGCTCTTAAAGCTTTAACCCATTGAGCACAGTAAATCAAACTAAACGGCCCACTTTACCCGCATTCACCCTACATTTATTTTTAAGGGTGCATTTACTATTGGAAGCCATGGCCAAAAAGCCTCTGAAAAGACCAAGAAAAAAAAAACATGGGAATGTTCAGGTTATGAAATATACTTTAATGTAGGACACATACAAAGAACACACAAGGAAAATCATGATTATCCTATTTGAATCTGCTCTTCCACCATATCCGACTCCCTCAGCTTTGACTCTCAGTGCCTTCCTCCACATCTTTTCTTGGGGAGCGGTTCAGTCTTCTGCCACAGACTTGGAGTAGTAATACCAATCACACCGTAAGCAATTCTCTGTCCAGCATTCCCACTGACTTTACTCTCCTCATCTGAACCCATTCCCAGATCATCCTCCTTCTCATGAACCACCACCGAACGTCCCAGAATGGAATAAGGCCCAAAGAGCTTGGCGTCTGGAAGCGTCAGGAACTGCTTTATAACTCCTTGCTCGGAAGCAAAGTTGCCCAGGTCTCCAGGATGATGAGGGTGGTCAACGCCGTTTGGATTATAATGAGGACCAACAGTGATGCTGCCATGACTGAGGTCTCCATACTGATGGATGTGCATGGCACGCTCTTGACGATCGACGGCAGGCAAACCACGGAGGTTGATTTTCACTTCTAAGTCTCCATTGGGGAAGACCTGCTTGAAGAGGATTTGCCCAAAGATCTTTGGCTGGCAAGGTGGCAAATTGGGGCTGGGAGTTACTTCACAAGTGGCATAGATTGTGTTGTCGAACTCCTCGACTTCCGGCTGTGGAGCTTCAGGCAAACAAACTGGATTTTGGGAGAACTCTCCTCCTTGTATATGCAGCACCAGCAATATCAGAGGGAATATTAGGATGATTTTCTCCATGTTGATCTTTAAAGCCTACAATGAAGAGTGAAATCAGTGAAATCATGCCATTTGGTTTAAGAACATAATATTTTTGATAGCATAAAAGGTCAAAGCTTTGAGAATGGAAGTTGCATTAGGTAAAATAGCACAACCATATAAGAACCCAGACAGCAACATGGTGTCGGCCCAGATCCGGCCCACATCTGGGCCAAGTGCAAGCCATGTGTACCAGATGTGGGCCGACACCATGTTGCTGTCTGGAAAACTGTATAATTTTTGAATTGCTATGTACCCTTGTAAAAAAAAAAAAAAGTGCCCTTATTGGCATTGGATGTGTACCTGTAGTATCCTGAAAGAAAAACATTAAAAAAACCTGCAGGTCCACTTTCAGATAATAACACTGATGGATTATAAAAAGCCACTTAAGTGTACACACCGTATACACGTTCATAAGCGTCACACCTGCCAGCCGAAGTACCTATGAAAGCCACCAGAGGGCTTATATACACAAACATTAACAAACCAATGACAACCAGGTGGATGTAATCACACTAAAATGAGTCCAGGCAAAGGTTTATGGAAAAGGAAAAGGTCTCGGGAGAAGTGCCCTCTGGTGGCCATCATAGCGCTTCTGCTGGCAGGACTGACATTAAGTATATGTACACTTTAAAAAAAAAAAGTAATGTCAAACGAAGAGTTTTACTTTAAAGTACATTATGTTTTAAAAATCTTTTTGTTGTGCTTTAAAGAAGTACACTTAATTTGATCTGTTGTAGCCTACATGTTATTCAATATTAAATATAAAAGTTAATATTTTCTTAAATGTACAAAATTCCAACTTCATGTTTCATTGCATGTATATTTTTAAATGCATTACATAAGTTTAAATAGAAATTATATTAAAATATATTTTAGTTGACCATAACTGCACAGTAAACATCAGTACATTCAGCAGTGCACTTTTACCATATTTCAAAGTAATTATGAAATGGATTACAAATAAAGATGTACTTCAGTCAAACAAAGGACTGTTTAATATACATTTAAAATATGCATAAACATGCAATTAAGTCTGAAAACATTACATTCTTGCACTTAAGTATATTTTTTATAGGTTTATTTTCAATAATATGTACTCTTCTCTTTAAAGCATGCTAAAGTGTACTTTTTCACAAGGACTGGTAACATAAAAGACAACATATACACTTTTGCTTAAACTAACTTTTTTTAGTTGTACTAAATCAAGTCAGTTTTGCAAGAATGGAGAAAAAAGAACAAGCCTAAACCAGCAAAGGTACGTTACCGTACAGCTGACTCAAGTTGTCCTCGATCCGTGTGCAGTCCTGAACTGGGGCTGAGAGAATGTTCCTTTGCAATCACACTTTTGGCTGCTCTTTTAGGAGCTACAAGTTAACCATGATAGTCTGTTAGTCACTAATTAAGTTCACCTGTGTTTCATTTAGCTCCCTTTGTTTGCCTGTGTATATATAGCACTCAGTTTATTCAGTTTTTTGTCTTGCATTGCACAATGTGTTCTCCAGTGTAGAGTTGCTTCATTGTTTTGTGTTTAGTAAAAGAAGTTCTGCTATAGATTCCTCTCCTTCATTCGGTAACTCAACTGTGACTCATTAATTCTCAGTCAGTGTTCAATTACATGTGAATTTCATGTAGCATCACTTCATATAGCAGATATTCATCTTGTAGCAGTTCGCTGGACGCACCACAGGACCAGCCCAAATAAAGAGAAACACCAGCAATGCCTTTTCGCTTTTGTGTATTTACTGCAAGCATAAAATGGGACAGTGTTACATTCATCTGTTCTGGATCGACAATCTCTCTTCAGAGTGCTTCCCGCAAACTCACATATTACAAGATGTATTTTCTTTACAGTATTTTAAATTGTTCCATTTAATAAAATGCATAACACCAAAGGTATATTTTTTATGTAGAATTAATAAGATTTATGAATTCTGAAAATTAATAAAACATTAATGAAACTAAATGAATACAACTCATACCTGCAAGCATAAAATGGGACAGTGTTACATTCATCTGTTCTGGATCGACAATCTGCAAATACATCATTCAGTTATTTACATTGTCCCATCTTTCTAATATGCAGGCGAATTACAACATAAAAGTAACAATTCACAGTTTCAGTTTCTTCTCCTTAACACACATAACGTGCTTTAAGTATGAACTACATTACCCAAAATGCACCGCCGATTACTGGCGCGCATTTCACTCTGTGCAGCAAAGATTAACCATTCGTGTCATCAAAACAGATTTATGTGAAACTCAGATTAACCCTCTGGGGACCAAGCTGTTTTTGGGGCCCTTGAGATGTTCTGACATGCTCTGACATTTGTGCTTTTTTCAGTTATTTATAAACATGTTAATGGCAAAGGTGTAAATTCACTCTATATAGCACAAACAGGCCTACCATAATATGCGAGCAACATGTATGTAGATGTTTGTATTTTTAAGAGAATAATGTTTATGCGTGGTTATTTAAAAAAATAAAAATGAAAGTTGCTGAAATAAGACCACAAAACTCATACAAAATATGTGCCCACAAGACTTTTGACTAATGGATGTTTTCTCTTGGAGTTCTAGCTTCAAAATTATGTGAAAATAGTCTTGCTTTATCGTTCACAAAAAAAAAATACATTGATTTAAATGGTGTAAAACAGGTTTTGCTTGGAAAGCCAATATGCGAGGGGGAGGAGTAGTTTACACCTTAGATTACCCAGTCCCACCCACTCTGCATAATGACTCTGCATAATTAGCCATTCATTCAGGTGTGACACTGACTGAGCCACAATGCAAGGACAAAATAGCCTATATATTTAGAAGAAGACTTATATTGACCATTTAAGATTTTGCTTACATCTATCTTGTAAATATGTTTTGCTATTTTATTAAAAAGGTTACAATTACAACAATAATTACAATTTCAGCAATATTTCTGCAAAAAAAGTACTCTTTCTTTGTAAAAAAAAAAAAAAAAGATTATAGGCCTACATTTTATCATATGTATTCATTAGTTTGAATATAGCCAACATTGGAACATCTTAGTCTATGACTTTATTTTTGACAAAATAGTATTTTATATATATGAGCAGAAAAGCTTATTTGATGTGACAGTATATTCTACAGTAAAAACTGTACCCAAATCTAGTCAACAAAATGTTGTCTTTCATACTTCGCCTGACTGTAACGCAGTAACTGTAACTGTAAAAGCAGTTTATTCTTTCACACACAGACGCGCGATTCATATTTAGGCTAAACAGTCTTTACAAATATGTACCCTTCATTCATCTCACAGAAACGCTATTCATATTATAGAAACGCGATTCATCTTTTTGTTTACATAAGCCTACAACGTTATTCCATAACGTTATTCCACATTAACACTTGAGAAAGGATAACTTAGCCTACCTCACTCCTCAGCGGGATCTGCTCCTCATATCAGCACGGAAAATTTTCTCCATAAGGTAGGCTATATTATGCCTCTTTGTTTACAGCTGATGTGGGGGCGTTTCACAGACTGAAATGGTTCTCAGAATTTGCGTTTGAATAGCACGCGCTCTCCGGGGCGTGGTCAAATTACTTTTGAATGGCTCCTAATGAGCTCGACTGGAGTCGCTCTCTTTTTATACAGATTACAGAAGCTGATAATATTTGTTTTTTATATAAATTACTTCATTTAAAAGCTGCGATCACAAGCTTTATGCCCGTGGGTCTGTTTGCCTGTTTGACTGAATTTTCGCTGAGTTATAGATAATTTTCGAACGCGTTTCAAATGGGAGTTTACTGACAGAGAGAAGGCAGAAATAGCATCATGTTAGTTTTTCTTTATTTGTCAAAAAGCAAAACACTTTATTTGTATTGTGAGTATACAGAAAAAAAATAGAAACTGAACAGGATCGATTGATGTATTACACGAAAATGAAAGATCAAAATTAACAGAGCATTTTGTGTTTATTTTTCATTGCTAAAAAAAAAAAACGAGCAAAACGCGCGGGCGCGTTTTTGGTCCCCAGAGGGTTAACATTAACAAGCGTCCTCATAATTATGAAAATTAACATAGGACATTAACTGATACTTCAGATGTTATACTGCTCACAGAAATATGACGCAATCACACGTTTAAAGCGATACAGTTTATATACTATATAAAACATGAATAGCCATCTATTTAACACACAACAGGGTCATCAACAGTATTACCAGCATGTTTTGTTTTCTCTCTCTCTCTAGGTCGTCCTCAGACGAGCCTTCCATCGTTGCCTCCAGTCATCCCTATTCTCCATGCATCTGGCCAGTTCGTTGGTGCCCTGGGCTCCTGCATCCCTCTTGAGTATGTCCACGTATGTTAGCGTGGGACGTCCTCTTGACCGATGGCCATGTGTTGGTTCCCATAGCACCAGCTTGCTGGCTGGCAGCTCTCGATGCCTTCGGCAATGTCCTGCAAGTCTCATTCTCCTCACAGCAATCTTGTTGCTCACTCTTGGTACTCCCTCATACAGGATTTTGTTGGTTACATGCGCACTCTTGCTGATGTTAAGCACTGCACGCAGCATCCTGGTGTAGCACCCGTCCAGGGACTTCTCTAGGGTTGGATTCAGGGTCCAGCATTCACTGCCATAGAGGAGAACAGACTCTACCGTCGCGTAGAAGAAGCTGAGTTTGATTTGGCGGGAAAGGTTGGAGTTCCATACACTGTTCATGCCGTTCAGGGCCCTCCATGCAAGCGCCTTCCTCACTTTTAGATCTCGCTCAGTTGAGTTGACCCATGCGCCCAGGTATTTGAAGTCCTCAACTTCTTTCAGCACAGTGCCTCCTGCTGTTATCAGAGGTTGATGTTCTGGTGGAACGTTGTAGGTCATGACCTCAGTTTTCTTTGCATTTACCCTAAGGCCAACCTTAATGCACTCTAGCTCTACCCTGTGTAGTAGTTCCTGTGCTTGTTCCATGCTGTCGGAGAGCAGACTGATGTCATCCGCGTAGTCAAGGTCTGTCAAGACTACTGCCGGGTGTCGACTTGACTTCCTTGGTGTCAGCGTGAAGCCAAGTTCCTGCTCTCGCCCATTGATTGCCTTCTTGAGCGCATAATCAAGGACTATGATGAAGAGGAAGGGGGCAAGTGTATCCCCTTGCATAACTCCAGCCAGGATGTCAAACTCCTCGCTGTTGCCATCTGGGGTCACCACCCTGGCCCTTGTTCCTGAGTACATGGACTCTATTGCCCGGAGTAGGTTCGGAGGAATTCTGTATGCCTTCAGGATCTTCACCATCGTGCCTCAGTGAATCGAATCAAATGCCTTTTTGAAGTCTATGAAACATAGGACAGCAGTCAGGTTGTCCTTCCTCACCTCCTCTATCAATCTCCTGAGTGCCAAGATCTGGGCTGTGGCAGTTCGCCCTTCTCAAAAGCCGTTCTGATTTACTCTCAGGTGAGGGTCGATTGCTTGCCGGACCCTGTTTAGAATCATGCGGTTGTAGATTTTCGCAGTACTACAGGTCAGGCTGATGCCTCGGTAGTTGTCCGGCTTCGAGAGGTCTCCGGATTTGGGCACTGGCACGATGTTTGATAGAGACCACATATCAGGCAGCCGATTGTGCAGCAGAGCAAGGTTGCAGAACTCTAGAATGATGTCATCAAAATCACAGTTCTTCAGCACCTCTGTGGGTATGCCATCCGGACCAGCGCTTTTTCCCACTCTCACTGTGGCTTTTGCCCTGACGAGCTCACCAAGTGTGAAGGGGCCATCGTTGACATTCAGGTTTGGGAGGTCTGATGGTATTTCCTCTTCCTCAGCTGCGTCTGCTGTTTCTCCCAGTAGCCTTTTGAAGTGGCTTGACCAGGTCATCACCCTCTCCTCCGGGCTGTGTCCCTTCACCTGTCCCTCCTTGGTCCTCTTCCGCCCCGTCATTTCATTGATGACCTTCCAGGCCTCCCCATACTGCTGTTCCCCTTGCGCCGCCTGCACCCTCCGCACTCTTTCCATCAGTTCCTCCTCTTTGATGGCATCATAGGTTCTGAAAAGAAACTGTTTGGCTTCGTTCAGCTCGCTGTGCCTCTCCGCAGTTGGTTCCCGCTCAAAGTTGAGGCGGGCTTCCTCCACCATCCCACGTGCTGCTATGACCTCTGGGTGTTTTGATCGCAGGGAGGTTCTGACTTTCTCCATCTTAGGAACGCACAGTCTGGTCGCCTCCTTGTTCACAGTGACGAATCTCCTGTATTCGCCGCTTGCCTCAGCTCCCCTGTCCAGCTGCTGGAATCGTCTCCTCACCTCCTCTGTGTATCTGGTTAGAAGGCCAGGGTCACTTGAGAAAGCTTTCCAGTTATAACGGATTTTGGGACTTGGTTTGGGGACCCTGAGGCTCAGGCGTACTCTCATTGAGACCACACGGTGGTCTGAGCCCACAGAACTAAAAGTGCTGTATGGCTCAGCATTCATGATGGAGTTCCTCCACTTCTTCCTCACTAGGATGTAATCTAGCTGCCGTAGCGTTCCTGAGGCTCGGTCCCGGAAGGTCTACCTCTTTCCTGTTCTCTTCCGGAAGATGGTATTTGCCGCCAGTAACTCGTGCTCCGTGAGGAAGGCTGTGAGGTAGGTGCCGTTGCGGTTGGTAGAGTCGTGGTAGGGGAAGGGTACGTCCTCTGGTCCAAGCCTCGCATTGAAGTCCCCAAGAATTGCCAGGAAGTTGTGCGTTGGGACGCCGCGGACCGCTCTTACAAGGTCCTCAAAGAACTTCTCCACCTCGTCAGATGGCGCCACGTTGGTGGGTGAGTACGCGACTATGACTGTTGTTACTGGGTTACCCGAGAACTCTGCGCACATAATCCTGTCGGTGTGGTGGTAAACCCGACGTAGAGCCTTACGTGCCCGTGGGCCCAGCATTAAACCTACACCGCCTGTTGCGGCTTGGGCATCGTTCCTCCACGCTGATGCGGAAATAAACGTGCATCTCTCCACTCTGCGGTACAGTATCGGGTCATCAGTGTGCACTCTCCTATGTTCTTGGACCCCCAGGATCTCCACTCCCCGTTCCTCTGCACAATGTGCAAGTTCTATCAACCTCTCTTCTTCTCTCGCTGTGCATGCGTTGAAGGTTCCCATAACAACTGGTCTCCGACAGCGCATGAGTGCGTTGGACAGGGTGATGTAGTCGGACAGGACCCTCCCTGGGACAATCCCAGGGTTTAAAGTCCCGTTGTCATGGTGTCCTCCAGGAGGAGGACCAGCACCACCGTCCGCCGCGATGTTCCTACGGACTCCCGCCGCTGGAAGTATAGGATTTGGGATATCTTTGTGCTCCATGGTTGGCTTTACTATGCTAATAGCGGACTGTGGGGCGCAACTCCTCACAGTCCCGATTTTATTTCAGAGTGACCTTCTCTTAGACAGGTTGCCATCCAAGGCTATGAGCCCCATCTACCCATGCTATTTAACCCCTAGCTGGGGCAGTGGTTGGCAGACGCCAGGGCGAGTCCACACGCCGGTGGGCCTGCACGTCGTGCCTCTGGGGCCCACTGCTGCTCCGAGATCCCCTGCAGATTAGCCTGGGGCCTCGCGGGACCCAGTATCCGTGTGTGGCCACGTGGAGGCACTGCAGGAGTCTTGGTGGTAGAGAGGCTGTGTACCGGCAGGAGGAGGCTTACGCACTCGGCTCCTCTTTTCACCTCCACTAGGGGGGCTAGCCGGTGGCAGTAGCTGAAAACAGAGAGTAGCAAGCAGGAGCAACAAGCAGCACACAACATGCAACATGCACTGACTACAAGTACTTCTACGCACTACTGCACATGACGCATCACACACACCCTGTGCAAGCACACACACACAAAATTCGCCGATTACTGGCGCGCATTTCACTCTGTGCAGCAAAGATTAACCATTCGTGTCATCAAAACAGCTCGCTGTGCCTCTCCGCAGTTGGTTCCCGCTCAAAGTTGAGGCGGGCTTCCTCCACCATCCCACGTGCTGCTATGACCTCTGGGTGTTTTGATCGCAGGGAGGTTCTGACTTTCTCCATCTTAGGAACGCACAGTCTGGTCGCCTCCTTGTTCACAGTGACGAATCTCCTGTATTCGCCGCTAGCCTCAGCTCCCCTGTCCAGCTGCTGGAATCGTCTCCTCACCTCCTCTGTGTATCTGGTTAGAAGGCCAGGGTCACTTGAGAAAGCTTTCCAGTTATAACGGATTTTGGGACTTGGTTTGGGGACCCTGAGGCTCAGGCGTACTCTCATTGAGACCACACGGTGGTCTGAGCCCACAGAACTAAAAGTGCTGTATGGCTCAGCATTCATGATGGAGTTCCTCCACTTCTTCCTCACTAGGATGTAATCTAGCTGCCGTAGCGTTCCTGAGGCTCGGTCCCGGAAGGTCCACCTCTTTCCTGTTCTCTTCCGGAAGATGGTATTTGCCGCCAGTAACTCGTGCTCCGTGAGGAAGGCTGTGAGGTAGGTGCCGTTGCGGTTGGTAGAGTCGTGGTAGGGGAAGGGTACGTCCTCTGGTCCAAGCCTCGCATTGAAGTCCCCAAGAATTGCCAGGAAGTTGTGCGTTGGGACTCTTACAAGGTCCTCAAAGAACTTCTCCACCTCGTCAGATGGCGCCACGTTGGTGGGTGAGTACGCGACTATGACTGTTGTTACTGGGTTACCCGAGAACTCTGCGCACATAATCCTGTCGGTGTGGTGGTAAACCCGACGTAGAGCCTTACGTGCCCGTGGGCCCAGCATTAAACCTACACCGCCTGTTGCGGCTTGGGCATCGTTCCTCCACGCTGATGCGGAAATAAACGTGCATCTCTCCACTCTGCGGTACAGTATCGGGTCATCAGTGTGCACTCTCCTATGTTCTTGGACCCCCAGGATCTCCACTCCCCGTTCCTCTGCACAATTTGCAAGTTCTATCAACCTCTCTTCTTCTCTCGCTGTGCATGCGTTGAAGGTTCCCATAACAACTGGTCTCCGACAGCGCATGAGTGCGTTGGACAGGGTGATGTAGTCGGACAGGACCCTCCCTGGGACAATCCCAGGGTTTAAAGTCCCGTTGTCATGGTGTCCTCCAGGAGGAGGACCAGCACCACCGTCCGCCGCGATGTTCCTACGGACTCCCGCCGCTGGAAGTATAGGATTTGGGATATCTTTGTGCTCCATGGTTGGCTTTACTATGCTAATAGCGGACTGTGGGGCGCAACTCCTCACAGTCCCGATTTTATTTCAGAGTGACCTTCTCTTAGACAGGTTGCCATCCAAGGCTATGAGCCCCATCTACCCATGCTATTTAACCCCTAGCTGGGGCAGTGGTTGGCAGACGCCAGGGCGAGTCCACACGCCGGTGGGCCTGCACGTCGTGCCTCTGGGGCCCACTGCTGCTCCGAGATCCCCTGCAGATTAGCCTGGGGCCTCGCGGGACCCAGTATCCGTGTGTGGCCACGTGGAGGCACTGCAGGAGTCTTGGTGGTAGAGAGGCTGTGTACCGGCAGGAGGAGGCTTACGCACTCGGCTCCTCTTTTCACCTCCACTAGGGGGGCTAGCCGGTGGCAGTAGCTGAAAGCAGAGAGTAGCAAGCAGGAGCAACAAGCAGCACACAACATGCAACATGCACTGACTACAAGTACTTCTACGCACTACTGCACATGACGCATCACACACACCCTGTGCAAGCACACACACACAAAATTCGCCGATTACTGGCGCGCATTTCACTCTGTGCAGCAAAGATTAACCATTCGTGTCATCAAAACAGATTTATGTGAAACTCAGATTAACATTAACAAGCGTCCTCATAATTATGAAAATTAACATAGGACATTAACTGATACTTCAGATGTTATACTGCTCACAGAAATATGACGCAATCACACGTTTAAAGCGATACAGTTTATATACTATATAAAACATGAATAACCATCTATTTAACACACAACAGGGTCATCAACAGTATTACCAGCATGTTTTGTTTTGATTTCGTCATAACCGCTATTTAATATGCTCTAAAACCTTGTTTGAGTTGTCCATTAACAAAGACACATACCTCTCTTCAGAGTGCTTCCCGCAAACTGAAGAGTGCAACACGTGAGGAATACACCATTGGTTGAAGAAGGGGGGTTTATACCAAATCGGTAACACAAAAGAACACAACACATCTTTCTAGTCAAACTCATACAGTACAGGGCGGCAGTAGTGCAATTATAACGTTTGATAAGCACAAAGACTAAATACTACAATTTCCATACTGTGTCAAATTAATATTCCAACCTTCCCCACCTTAATGAAATATGGATCATCTCTCAATATCATGCTCAATCTCTCTCTGCACCTGATTTGAGAAGCAACTCATCTATTTAACAAAGTTTGATGAATTATAAATTTTCCACACTATTACATTCACCCTTCCCAATTTCATCAAACTTTATGGAACAAGGGAAAAAGTTATGAAAGGGGACACATTTTTCCTGACATGACCTTAAAACCGTGACGTGAAGTCGTCTGTGAAGACTGCAGAGTAATCTGCCAGGTAGATAAATGCCCATATACATATATCCACAGATCAGTTAGATGTTTCTCCCCCTTTTCTTACAAACTTTATTCACCTTCTTTTAACTGCATTCTCATGTCCCTTTTTGTAAGATCATATCACATTTTAGCTTTCAACAAAGGTAGAGAGCATTTGCATCAAAGCAGTTAGAGTCTCTTTTTTTCCAGGTTCAGCCATCAACATACTCATGGATTCAATCAATCTCCTTACTGGCTTTACCATTCTACCAGACCGTGTATGCAAGGTACCACCCTTCAATCTTACACTGTTGTCTTCCTCCCTAGGGTCAATATCTTCAACACTTTCAGGACTATCCACACTAGAGCAATGCCTTAAACAGGCACGTGAGCCACTAATACTGCTTAGAGCACAGTCTGATGCGGTTGTGTCGCTCAAAGTATCTTCCGACTGATTGTGTTCCCTCCACTGTTCACCTGGGTCTCCAGTGTCAGTTTTATTCTCAGAATCTTCATTTAAAAAAACAGAAGGTGGATCTTGACTACACACGGGATCTTGTGTGGGTTCGCTTTGTGCATCCACTCCCAAGGCTTCATAGGATTGGATCTCTGGGCCCTCGGTCTGAAGCACCCAAGCAGCTGTCCTCTGGTCATCATAGTCTACATCAGCATACACAGGTGCCCCTCTTGTCTCTGTCCATTCCATATCTAATCCATCATTTGACAAGGTTGAAAGTACAGTCGAGTCTGCATCATTCTGACTGATTGGAAGGAAATTTACAGGCAGTATGAAGTTCCTATGAACTACTTTGTTCTTCTTTGTGACAGGATCCTCAACTCTATAAACATGCACATTAGGATCTTTCCATGTGATTACATAGACAGTTGAATCCCACAGATCTGCCAATTTCCCTCTTGCCCGTTCCCTACGATTGGCCAACAGAACCTTGTCTCCAATCTCCAAGGCAACACCTTTGACTCGTTTGTTGTACTGTTCAGCTTGCTTCTTCTGAGCCTGTGTTGTGCTGCTTTGAGCAATCCTGATGGCTTCCTTTAGGTCTTTCTTGAATGAATGGACGTAGTCATTATAGTCCACCACCTCATTATCTCTCAGCACACTCCCAAACATGATATCCACTGGTAGTCTTGGAACTCTGCCGAACATGAGGTAGAAGGGGGTGAAGCCAGTAGTCTCATGTATTGTGCAGTTGTACGCAAAAGTTAATGTTTGTATCATCTGGGGCCAGTGCACCTTTGCTCTAGCAGGGAGAGAGCGAATCATGTTACCAAGTGTTCTGTTGAACCGTTCTGTTTGGCCATTCCCCATAGGATGGTAGGGGGTGGTGTGAGATTTCCTTATTCCTGATACTTCCAGCAGCTCAGCTATAAGTCTGCTCTCAAAATTCGCTCCTTGGTCGGAGTGGATTCTACGAGGAAAACCATAAACACAGAAGAATTGGTTCCAGAGTTTTTGGGCCACCACTTTTGCCGTCTGATTAGGACAAGGGAACGCATGCGCCAATTTGGTAAAATGGTCTGTGAGAACAAGTACATCCACATTGTCGTCATTTCTCCCCTCAGCAGACCAAAAATCAATGCACACCAGTTCCAGTGGCTCACAAGTTTTGACTGATTCCAAAGGTGCTCTGGCATCTGGCTCAGGCGTCTTGCTGAGAACACATCGCTTGCAGTGTGTCACATACTTTCTCACCTCGTCGTCCATGCCACTCCAGAAAAATCGTTGACGAACTAGATGAAGGGTTCTAGTCTGGCCCTGATGGCCTACATCATCATGAGTTCCCCTTAAGGCTGTTGACTTCAGAGAGCTAGGCACTACAAGCTGATACCTTCTCTTTCCAACTTTATCTTTAGATCTCCTATAAAGGACTCCATCTCTAATCTCCAACTTTTCCCAATGCTTCAACATACGGAGCACATGAGCTGTCTCGTGAACCTTCTCTCTCCGTGATGGCCGTTTTTTTCTCTCGAGGAAGTAGATCACCCGTACCACCACATCATCTTCTCTTTGCTTCTTTCTTATTTCTGCAACAGTAAACGCTGGGAGGGTGGACAGACCGCATGACATATGGCTTGAGAATTGGGACCACTGGGCTGTGCGCACTGGTAAGGTGGAATCCCAGTCTAGGCTGGACTCTATAATAGCTTTCACCTCCTCCCTTCCCACTTCTTGTTTGACTCTACATTCATTCTCGCCATTATATTGCTCTTGAGAATTGACAGATAGCTTGAACGCATTCTGAACAGATTCGAGACTCATGTGATTTGCCTTGTTGCCTGGTTCGGTTATTCTAACCCCTTTTGCAAATGGCTCACGACTAAGGAGATCTGCTGGGATGTTCTGTGATCCTGGAATGTACTTAAGATCAAAGTCGAAAGGTGCTAACTTTGAGACCCACCATTGCTCGCAAGCGTCTAGCTTGGGCTTGGTCATTATGTATGTTAATGGATTATTATCGGTTAGTACTGTGAAGTGAGCCCCCTTTAACCAATGAGCAAACTTATCACACACTGCCCATTTAAGTGCAAAGAATTCTAACCGATGTGCTGGGTACCTAGCTTGAGAGCGGGATAAGGATTTGCTTGCGAATGCAACTGGTCTTGGTTTGAGCTCACCATCAACTATTTGACTCAGAACCGCTCCCAAGCCATCCATGGATGCATCAGTAAATAAGAGAAACGGCTTGTCAAAGTCAGGATGAGCTAAAACTATGGTGGTGCTAATAGCCTTCTTGAGCTTTTCCAATGACATTTCACAATCTGATGTCCAATCTTCTGGCTTGAGGCATCTGTATGGCTTGGCACTGACCTTTGCACCTCTGCGCTTAACCCTCTGTCCCGCGGTTAACTGGAATAATGGTTTTGCCAGACGTGAAAAGTTCTCAATAAAGTGTGAATAGTAATTGGCCATGCCCAAGAAAGATTTGACTTTTGTGTAGGAAGGCGTTTTCCCATCTTCTCCCATTAGATCCTTTGCTGTGATCTCATTAATCGCAGAAACTTTCGCAGGATCTGCAGCAATGCCTTCTGCTGTGACTATATGGCCTAAGAATTTGACAGACTTCCTTAGGAAGTAGCACTTCTTTGGGGCTAGCTTCAGATTATGTTCTTTCAAGCGTGAAAATACCAGCTCAAGACGATCCAGGGCTTCTTGTTCACTCTTGCCAAAAACCAAGAGGTCATCCAAATAACACAGGAGTGACATGTAATTTTGATCACCAAATATTGAGGTCATCATCCTAGCAAATGTAGCTGGACTATTACACAATCCCTGGGCCATTCGATTGTATTCATAAAGCCCTACAGGTGTAGTACACGCTGTATATTTGCGATCGTCTTCGTGTATGGGTATATTATAGAACCCAGATGTAAGGTCCATGGTACTGAAGTAGCAATTGCCACCTAGGGCAGCAAGGGCATCAGCCTGATGAGGTAAGGGATAAGCATCTTTTTCAGTTCTCTGGTTCAACCATCTGAAAGCCGTGCAAATTCTCAGTTCACCGGAAGGTTTCCAGACTAAGACAAGTGGAGAAGCCCACTCGCTGCTGGACTTACTAATGATCCCTTTCTCCTCCATTTCATCAAGCGTCTGCTTAAGTTTCTGAAATTGTGATGGTGGGACTCTCCTATACGGTAACCTGAAGGGTTTCTCGTCTTTCAGTCTAATCCGATGTACTACGTCCCTCATTTCACCACAGTCAAGTCTATCCCGGGAGAAAATTGATTCGTATTTACCAACAAGGTTGGCCAGTTTTTCCTTCCATTCCTCAGACACATCGCATGACTGGATATCTATTTGATGTAGGCCCAAATAATGAAGCTTTCCTGAGTATCCAGACCCAACCATTGGCTCCTCTGCTGCATTGACGACACATGTGCATTGAATCACTTCTGAATCGTTTCCATTACCACAAGTTAGTTCTAGATCTTCTAATGCTAGGCAAGGGTAGACCTGTGCAACTTTAGCATTTCGCCTAAGCGTGAGAGGGCGATCTAGTAAATTGACTACCTTCATTGGAATCCAGATCTAGTAAATTGACTACCTTCATTGGAATCCATTTGTCTCCCCATAAGGGACACACCGTACGTGCAACTAGTACATTTCTTGGTGCAGACTTGGATGTTGTGGGCTCTACAACGACAGTACTGCCAATGGATAAGGGTACTTGCTCTTTCAATTTCCCCCATACCAGGTGCTCATGTCGTGGGGCCAAAGTAATACACTGTTTTAGAATTACTGTACCCACTCTTTTGGGTATTTCCTTGCCTTGCCACCGATCTACATTGGCTAATAAGTTCATCAAGAGTCCTTCTGAATCATCTGTGGCAGGTTGAAAAAGGTTGTCCCAATACCACTGTGTTTTTTTCAGATGTTGCATCACATGCTTTATGACATTTGACCCTACAATCATGTCGTCTACTTGGCCAGGTACTACAAGCACAGGCACTGCTACTTTGCATTTGAAGAGGTCAATATTTAATTCATATTCGCATTTGGGTGGTGTCTGCTTTCCCCCACACCCGACGAGTATTATCTTAGAGGGTTTACTTGATTCTCTTTGTAGGACCCCTTCATCAATTAACTTGTGTTCGGCTACTTCACTTAACGTGCAGGCCATAGACCCACTATCTATTAGAGCCTTAAGTTCAACGGAACCCTGCACTAATATCGGTGCATAGAAGAGACTGTCATTGCTGACGACTCTCTGATACACAACATTACTACTGCTAGTGGGCCTCTCCATTTGGGATAGATGATTAAAGATTGTGGCATCTGGGGGAGTTACTGCTTCGCCCACACTGACCCCCTCCTTGTATGGGCATTTTAGTTTAAATTGTGACTCTGTCCAGAAGGGGTGGGTTTTCTTGCTGTGCCTGATTTCCTCTCTGGACACGCAAACCCCCTGTGGCCAGGTTTGTGACAACTAAAACACAGGCCGTCTCTAAAACAGTGTGATTGTGTAGTATGACTTTGCTCACTACACACCTTGCATGGAAAATCATTAGGGATGGCAGATGTTGATGGTCGACTGTTCCCTCTCCCTCTGCTCTTCTCTTGAGTGGACAGCAGTTTCTCTAGAAGGAACACCACTCTATCCATTGTAGCATGTTCACTGTTAGAGGCTTGGGGAACTGGAAAAGCAGACTGTTGAGGCATGCACCACGCACCAGAATTTTCTCCCTCTTCAACTTTTGCGACACGTTGAGCTCTGCTAGGTTTTGTTGAAAGTGTGTCCCTGTGATAACTATCAACCATTTCTTGAACTTCTCCAACAGTCCATTTCTCAACTGGTTTGCTCCGAAAAGCAGTGTAGAGGGCTGGTTCGGGACAGTGCTTTACAAACATCATAGCTGCTTCATGGCCTGGATCTTCAACCCTCTTCCCTTGTCTCTGCAAACACTCATTGGCAAGATCAATGATTTTATTAAGTCTTATCCAGTATTTCAGGCTGCTTTCCAGTTGTCTTGGCAAGGTTGAGTAAAAATCAGCTAGAGGGGTTGTTGTAGAAATGGACTCTCCAAAGTGCTGTCTGAGAATATCATAGATAATATCAGGGTCTCTGCTTATGTTCACTAATGGGCTATTGCGAATCCCAATTCGAACTATGTCCTTAGCACGTCCGAGTAGTCTGTCCATTATTTCTGCACCGCGTTCAGACACGCTACAGCCTTTCTTGGTCAAGTACAACTGCATAATTTCTTGCCATTCAGTCACTGTACATCTGTCTGAGCCATCACCACGGAAAAAATGTGGTTCCTTTATTTCTGGCTTTAGAATCAGATTTACCTTTGACCAGTCGGGATGTTGCTCTGTAGTGCTTGACTGTGGAGGGGTCATTGCAACATTAGATTCTTGAGTCCTTGGGCTTGCAAAACTTGAGGCTACTTGTGCTCCTATTTCACTACCTAGTTGTTTGACTAGATCCACTAGGGTTTGTTTTAAATCCTCAGGCTGACTTTGGCTGAGGCTGGGGGTAGCTTCGTCTCGTTGACCTACACCATCACCTGGTCTGTGTATTGCCAATGGGGACATTGTTGAAACCCTAGCCCTGTGTTCAATCATACTAATCAACTGCTTTCCCCGTCCTATCCCTGCAACATTCCCAGCTGGTGTTTGGGGGGTGCTCATTATACCTGTAACAACACTGCTACTATCCACATTTTCCCCACTGTTAATATCACACTCAGCAGCTACACGCTCCTGAAATGTCTGATCACTTTCTTGAAAGTCACAATTCACTGACATTTTCGTTACAATTTTTGTCTATAGTGTATTTTCCTCTGACCTTTGTACTTTTGCGTTGTGTTTGCACAGTGTCTAATGTTCTCTGCTGAGTTGATTCACAACTTCATCACCTTCCTCTTTAGGATAACCGGATGTGGCCTCTGAGTCCTAGTTGTGACTGGATCCCCGGTAATCTGCAACGCTGATTTTTTATCCGGGTCACGGCACCAATATGTAGCAGTTCGCTGGACGCACCACAGGACCAGCCCAAATAAAGAGAAACACCAGCAATGCCTTTTCGCTTTTGTGTATTTACTGCAAGCATAAAATGGGACAGTGTTACATTCATCTGTTCTGGATCGACAATCTCTCTTCAGAGTGCTTCCCGCAAACTCACATATTACAAGATGTATTTTCTTTACAGTATTTTAAATTGTTCCATTTAATAAAATGCATAACACCAAAGGCATATTTTTTATGTAGAATTAATAAGATTTATGAATTCTGAAAATTAATAAAACATTAATGAAACTAAATGAATACAACTCATACCTGCAAGCATAAAATGGGACAGTGTTACATTCATCTGTTCTGGATCGACAATCTGCAAATACATCATTCAGTTATTTACATTGTCCCATCTTTCTAATATGCAGGCGAATTACAACATCAAAGTAACAATTCACAGTTTCAGTTTCTTCTCCTTAACACACATAACGTGCTTTAAGTATGAACTACATTACCCAAAATGCACCGCCGATTACTGGCGCGCATTTCACTCTGTGCAGCAAAGATTAACCATTCGTGTCATCAAAACAGATTTATGTGAAACTCAGATTAACATTAACAAGCGTCCTCATAATTATGAAAATTAACATAGGACATTAACTGATACTTCAGATGTTATACTGCTCACAGAAATATGACGCAATCACACGTTTAAAGCGATACAGTTTATATACTATATAAAACATGAATAACCATCTATTTAACACACAACAGGGTCATCAACAGTATTACCAGCATGTTTTGTTTTGATTTCGTCATAACCGCTATTTAATATGCTCTAAAACCTTGTTTGAGTTGTCCATTAACAAAGACACATACCTCTCTTCAGAGTGCTTTCCGCAAACTGAAGAGTGCAACACGTGAGGAATACACCATTGGTTGAAGAAGGGGGGTTTATACCAAATCGGTAACACAAAAGAACACAACACATCTTTCTAGTCAAACTCATACAGTACAGGCAGTAGTGCAATTATAACGTTTGATAAGCACAAAGACTAAATACTACAATTTCCATACTGTGTCAAATTAATATTCCAACCTTCCCCACCTTAATGAAATATGGATCATCTCTCAATATCATGCTCAATCTCTCTCTGCACCTGATTTGAGAAGCAACTCATCTATTTAACAAAGTTTGATGAATTATAAATTTTCCACACTATTACAATCTCAAATAAGTTGTTGTTTTTCAAGAAACCATTTCTACAGACTCTGTCCCGAACCTGACAAGCCTATATTTCACATGGAATTGGACTGTTATTTAATTGTCTTTGCAGGTAGAAGTAGAAATGTCTGGGGGAATGATTATTCTATGGCATCGAAGTTAAAATCCCCTTTTAGTGAATGCAGGTAAAGTGTAGCCATGGCTCCACCTCCTACTTCCGCTCATTTTCATTTTCCTTAAGCACTCCGTCTGGATTTCTCCGGTGTGGTGAACAAATGAGTCCTATTGAAGAGATGAGTCCGAGCTTAGGACCCCATTAGTATGCCAGTAGTATGCCTGATCTAAATCTGTTCTTGGGATAACGTGTAGTTAACGTGAGCTGTCTAAACTGTTAATAAGAAAAATAGTAATATAAACAAATAAACATTATTTTATGGTTCTTTTAATAAAAAAAAAAGTGTACTTGTAACATATTGTGCTGATTATTACGATGAAAAATAATGACAATTATAATTGCATTACGAATAGCTGTGAATACGGTAAGGCAGTATCAGGGCCAGGGCTGGACTGGCCATCGGGCATACCGGGCACTTTCCCGGTGGGCCGACGTGCTTTTTGGGCCGATACATCTCATACTCATACATCATTTTTTTTTATTTTTTTTTTACGGCCCATAAAATGTGTACATCGGCGGCCCATTCGTTTTTTATTTTTTTTTTGCTTAATTGGCGGCGCTGGGTTTTTGCCGGTGTAATGCATTGGTCAAAAAAAGTCAGCGTTCGTTTTTTTTTCTGACAGACCAGCCCATGAAACAAGTAGATCAGCGGCCCATTGGTTCTTTCCTTGATTGACACTGGGCTGGCCCAATCACAACTTTAAACGAGTGAGGGAGCGTGCAGCAGTGTCAGTGTGTATCTGTCAAAATAGTCAGCGAGATGGAGAAGAAACGCAAGGATTGTGCAGAGAAATAGTGTGAAAAAATAGAAACAGGCCCTTAAAGCAGACGCTGTAAACTGTGGAATTGGACTGTTATTTAATTGTCTTTGCAGGTAGAAGTAGAAATGTCTGGGGGAATGATTATTCTATGGCATCGAGGGGGGGGGGTGAAACACTCAGTTTCAGTCAATCTCATGTTAATCTTGAGTACCTATAGAGTAGTATTGCATCCTTCATATCTCCAAAAAGTCTTTAGTTTTATTATATTTATAAAAGAAAGATAGGCTGTACCGAGTCTTTCCGGAAAAAACGAGCGGCTGGAGGCGTGCCGTGTGGGCGGAGCTAAAGAATCACGAGCGCGAATCACACACACACCATACATCGCATGCTCCATAGATACATTAACTATACGTGATCATGTTGTTTACTTGCTGTGCTTACGCACCGATAGCTATAATAATAATAAATTGTATTTATAATGCACTTTTCATTTGTGAACAAATCCCAAAGTGCAACATATTTCAGAAGTAAAAAAAAAAAAAAAAAAACATAGAGAAAAATAAGAAAACCTTAAATATAAAAACAGTTCAGTTTCACATTAATTGTAGCTAATTTTAAATAGAAAAGTTTTTAAGTCTTTTTTAAAGTGATCAACTGACTGTGGAACCCTCAGGTGGTCTGGCAATGAGTTCCACAGTCGCGGGGCAACAGAGGAGAAAGCACGATCTCCCATGGTCTGGAGCTTGGTTCTGGGAGGACGGAGACGATTGCCATTTTGTGAGCGGAGGTTTCTGGTTGATGTTTGCTGAGTGAGAAGTTCCTTGAGGTAGGGTGGAGCATTTCCATGAATGCATTGGTGGGTGAGGAGAGTGATTTTGTATTGGATCCTGGCGGAGATGGGGAGCCAGTGAAGTGCTTGAAGAGTAGGGGTTATGTGTTCGTATTTACGCACTCTCAGTCATACAAATCCAGTGGTCATACAAATCCTAAAATCTAGGGTTAAAAATCTAAAATCAGCTAAAATCAGGAGCAGAAGCGGCGAACAGTCAGCGCCTGCGTCCTCTGTCCCACACACACATGATGATGATGAACTAACAACACACAGACATTTGAAGCAGTTTTACTCACCGCCTGCGGTTCCAACGCACGACCGTAAACCTTTATCGTTGGGATGGCTCCATCCTTAAGCATTAGACGATCTGCAAATCCGGCGTCAAACTGGGCCTTGTTTATAAAACAATCATCGTCGAAATGCAGGGAACAACCAAGAACACTTGCACAACTCCGTTGATGACTTCCCTAAAGCCGAGCACAGCGCTTTGATGGGCGTACTGCTTTCGCTCTCTCGCTCTGGTCTACGGGTGCGCGCGCACCCTTCCGGGAGAAGTGCCCTTAGGACCCATATAAGGAAATTCCGTCCCATCTGACGTCACACACACCCATACTCGAAAAAAACTTTCCGAAACTTGTGACAAACCGGAAGGAGTATTTTTGGCACAGAAATACTCCATCAAACGTACAACTTAATTTTTTAAACTTTGTCCATGCATGGGAATCCAACTCTTTAACAGTGTAAAAAACATTTCACCCCCCCTTTAAAGGGATACTTCAGCATTTACCAATAAGCTTTGTATCAGTAGAAAACCTGTAGTATTTTCGAATTACCGTGCTTCCCACCCTCATATCCCCCTGAGACGAGAGATTTATGTATTTTTTGTCTGGAAAAAATCTTCAGATGACGGAAAAAATCGTAATTTTGCATCATCTGAGGATTTTTTGGCCAGAGGCGAGAGACTACAGCCAGTAGTAGGAGCTGTCCCGCATGTTCTCAACCCACCCATAGAGGGATCTCACTCACAGAATGTACAAATAGTGTCAGCCATCTTTTTTTGAAAGATAAGCCAACAGGCTCTTGCTCTGTGGAGAAAGCTGAGTAGTAGGGGTTACCATCCTCTTTTTCCCGGACATGTCCGGCCGTCGAGATCGTCCAAAATGTCAGGGATTTTTCCGTTTTTGCTTTCTGCAGTCGCCATTCATTGTTTACATGCACACCTTTTGTTTCAATCTAACTGAATTCAGTCCGATTGGTGAATCTGAATGTAGTGTTTACATGAACGCTAAACAAGTGATCGGTTGATGTGCGTTTTAGCATTGCTAAGAAAATTCCCGCTCCTCCGTGAGAGATACGAGACCGGTGTTGCTCATCAGTAATCACGCCACCGGCCTCGGGCCGTTCTCCCGCGCCCCTCAGTCTCGTCCTGCTCACCACAGTAAACATAATGAATGGCGACTGTAGAACGCAAAAGCCGAATCTCTGACATTTTGGGCGATCTCGAAATCCTGGGCAGACTCGTCACGGAGACTCGCGATAAAACGGCATCTTATCAGTGTCGAGTCGACTAGCAGCTGCCCTCTGTAACCGGTAGGCGTGGCTTGGGAGTGGACTCGTAGGGCAGCGAAGTAAGTGCATTCTGGGAGTTGTTGTCTTTCATCCACATGAGCCAAAAATAATTTTTTGGCTTTTCTCAGTCTAGAAAGCTCCAACTTCAAAAATAATTCACATTTCTACTACATAAATGACCCAATTTAAATACACATTCAGCAGGAGCAACTTTTGCTAAGTATTCTGATTAATTATTTTGTCATTTTGCCTCCACGTCCCCCCGATTGCCCGTGAGCTTCTCCTCATGTCCATACGGTAATCTCTCTACTGTGCGACAGAGAGTCGCGTGGTTATGACGCAATCGGTAGCCTATTTTTACAAAAACTGCTTCTACGGGGCCGTAACGTAAGATACAAGGTAATGGAGCCTTTTATACATTTTCGTGTTTCTTTAGAAATTAATAATGGTCAAATGGAGTCCTTAAACGCCTCAGATGTAAAGTTATTCGCTGTCAAAGTGACGCCAAAATGAATGGGAGTCAATGGGATGCTAACAGCAGGTGATGATCTGCTAATCAATGGCGGCCCCCGGGGAAGCTTCAGTTTCTGAACCGGTTGCAGTTCCACTCTGGCTCCACATGAGGGCGCTCATAGGACGAGTGCAGAATGAATGGAGGTCTATGGAGTTATACCCCTCAAAATCCACTTTTCTCAGGATATAATTTTTTGTCTAGTAATTTGAATGTTGTATTCGAAAGGAGATGCAAAGAAATTACACATTGCTGGGTGTTAGATTGTTTAGAGTCACTTATTTGCTTGGGGCAGTCCTGGCCTAGTGGTTAAGGAGTTGAACTGGGAGTTGAACTGGTAACCCAAAGGTTGCTGGTTCGATTCCAGAACCGGTGGGAAATGACTGAGGTGCCCTTGAGCAAGGCACCTAACCCCTAATCGTTCCCCGGGCGCCACACGAAAGGCTGCCCGCTGCTCTGCAAATGTGTGTGTGTATCCACGTTTGCAGTGTGTGTGTGAACTACTCACTACTCTGCTCCTAATGTGTGTGCTTTAACTTGGATGGGTTAAAAGCAGAGGTCAAATTCCAAGTATGGGTTACCATACTTGGCCGTCACTTTCACTTTTCACTTTAAAAAGTCTTTTAAAATGTCAATGACGTCATACACATCGTACGACCAGAGCAATCCTTCAGTCATTTTGATGCTTTCGCGCTCTGCACTTTCTTTTCTCTCGAGGCATCGACAACACAGCTGACACAGGTAAACACACTGACACAGGTAAACACACAACACAGCTGACACAGGTAACTACACAACACAGCTGACACAGGTAAACACACAACACAGCTGACACAGGTAACTACACAACACAGCTGACACAGGTAAACACACAACACAGCTGACACAGGTAAATACACAACACAGCTGACACAGGTAAACACAGGTAAATACACAACACAGCTGACACAGGTAAACACAGGTAAACACACAACACAGCTGACACAGGTAAATACACAACACAGCTGATACAGGTAAACACACAACACAGCTGACACAGGTAAATACACAACACAGCTGACACAGGTAAATACACAACACAGCTGACACAGATAAACACACAACACAGCAGCTGACACAGGTAAAAACACAACACAGCTGACACAGGTAAACACACAACACAGCTGACACAGGTAAACACACAACACAGCTGACACAGGTAGACACACAACACAGATGACACAGGTAAACACACAACACAGCTGACACAGGTAAACACACAACACAGCTGACAGAGGTAAACACACAACACAGCTGACACAGATAAACACACAACACAGCAGCTGACACAGGTAAAAACACAACACAGCTGACACAGGTAAACACAGGTAAACACACAACACAGCTGACACAGATAAACACACAACACAGCTGACACAGGTAAACACACAACACAGCTGACACAGGTAAATACACAACACAGCTGACACGGGTAAACACAGGTAAACACACAACACAGCTGACACAGGTAAACACACAACACAGCTGATACAGGTAAACACACAACACAGCTGACACAGGTAAATACACAACACAGCTGACACAGGTAAACACAGGTAAACACACAACACAGCTGACACAGGTAAATACACAACACAGCTGACACAGGTAAACACAGGTAAACACACAACACAGCTGACACAGGTAAATACACAACACAGCTGACACAGATAAACACACAACACAGCAGCTGACACAGGTAGACACACAACACAGCTGACACAGGTAAACACACAACACAGCTGACAGAGGTAAACACACAACACAGCTGACACAGGTAAACACACAACACAGCTGACACAGGTAAACACACAACACAGCTGACACAGGTAAACACACAACACAGCTGACACAGGTAGACACACAACACAGCTGACACAGGTAAACACACACACAACACAGCTGACACAGGTAAACACACAACACAGCTGACACAGGTAAACACACAACACAGCTGACAGAGGTAAACACACAACACAGCTGACACAGATAAACACACAACACAGCTGACACAGGTAAACACACAACACAGCTGACACAGGGAAACACAACACAGCTGACACAGGTAAACACACAACACAGCTGACACAGGTAAACACACAACACAGCTGACACAGGTAAAAACACAACACAGCTGACAGGTAAACACACGTGCTAGAAGAGTTTTTGTTTTGTTGTTTTAAAAGACCACGTCGAAAACACACACACACACACACACACACACACACACACACACACACAATGCCATCAAGTGGTATCTCTGGTCATAATCAGTCCTTCACTGACCAATCAGCGTTCATTAGCAGAATGCTAGCGTGTTATGGGCAACAACAACTCAACCTGTAGAAATTGAAAGGACATAAGTACTCGTTCATTCAACTTTCGACCTATAACCCATGTGAAACCTACAATCAAATCTGAGATTTCTCAACAGCAATCGGGTGAAAGAGACAAATTTAGCCGTCTAGCGCCATAGACTCCCATTCATTTTGCACTCATAGGTGATCGCCCCCAGTGGAACTCTGGTGGAACTACAACCAAAATTCGGTACAATAGGACTTAATAGGGAGTGGCCAGGCTCCCCGTAGACGGGCTCTGTTATCCCCCTTGGACTTGATCCAGCGCGACGCCACGTGACTGTGACGTATGCCATCAAAGTACCACGAGAGCGATTGGAGAGTAGCCGGAGAACTCAGCCAGCACAGCTTCTCAAGAGCGGCTGCACGAGGGCTGATGACGTCACAGCTGTTACACGATTGGCCGGATTCACCGCATGACAACGATCACGTGTGTTTCGTGTTTATTCGAACACCTTTAGTTCCTCTAAAGCTCACAAATCAGTTTTTTATAACAGTAAACACTTCTCACGTAGTTGCGATGTTATATTGTGTCATGTTTATCAAATTAAAATGATTAAAAAACGTATATAGACTCCACCTCATTGATAGTAGCTTATGTTGAACTTTATTCTTGTTCAAACAGACGCTGTATGAAGCAGTACATAAAGTATTGAATGAAAATGTCTCTGAAACGTCCATGTATTATTTGGCAAATATTGCATTTATTTCACTTCAGCTGTGGTAAAGTATGCAAACACCACGTGAGCGGTCACTACGGGAAGCAGAAAGTGTCCGACTTCACGTCTTCGTTTGCAGTATTGTAAAATACTCCGTTAACCATATTGTAAAACATTTGTGTCCGTTTTCTCTAAACGCTTTAAATTAACTTAAATTGTGTCTATTTTAAAGCGTTACATTCTGATTCTACATTTTGCTCTTTTCTTCACTTTACAGATTAAACTTTCCTCATCTTATTGTCTGCCCTTTCATTTCTTCCATGATTCTGTTCTCTAAAAAAGTGGATTATACATGTCAACTATAAAATAACCAATATACATTAATTTATTTAATGAATTAGAAAATAATTCTTCAGGTCACCCACTCTACATAAATCCTACTGGCCCACTTTAAGACATTCAGCCAAAGTGGGTCAGCAATATATAAACTCCTTACAAGAAAAGCAACACATTCGATTCTTCGCATTTGATTCCCTGTTAACTTTAGTAACAAACCAGGAACAGTCACAATATGTGTGAGAAACCTTATAATTTAGAAAATAAAATCTTATGTTAGAGGGTTTTCTACCTTTAACAATAAGGGTGTCCTGCCTTGAGATGTAGGCACACCCTCCAGTGTCATATTGCATCAACCAAAACTATTTTATCATTTAAAGAAATAGTGCATCTTTAATTAAAGGCCATTGTCATGCTCTTAAAGCTTTAACCCATTGAGCACAGTAAATCAAACTAAACGGCCCACTTTACCCGCATTCACCCTACATTTATTTTTAAGGGTGCATTTACTATTGGAAGCCATGGCCAAAAAGCTTCTGAAGAGACCAAGAAAAAAAAAACATGGGAATGTTCAGGTTATGAAATATACTTTAATGTAGGACACATACAAAGAACACACAAGGAAAATCATGATTATCCTATTTGAATCTGCTCTTCCACCATATCCAACTCCCTCAGCTTTGACTCTCAGTGCCTTCCTCCACATCTTTTCTTGGGGAGCGGTTCAGTCTTCTGCCACAGACTTGGAGTAGTAATACCAATCACACCGTAAGCAATTCTCTGTCCAGCATTCCCACTGACTTTACTCTCCTCATCTGAACCCATTCCCAGATCATCCTCCTTCTCATGAACCACCACCGAACGTCCCAGAATGGAATAAGGCCCAAAGAGCTTGGCGTCTGGAAGCGTCAGGAACTGCTTTATAACTCCTTGCTCGGAAGCAAAGTTGCCCAGGTCTCCAGGATGATGAGGGTGGTCAACGCCGTTTGGATTATAATGAGGACCAACAGTGATGCTGCCTTGACTGAGGTCTCCATACTGATGGATGTGCATGGCACGCTCTTGACGATCGACGGCAGGCAAACCACGGAGGTTGATTTTCACTTCTAAGTCTCCATTGGGGAAGACCTGCTTGAAGAGGATTTGCCCAAAGATCTTTGGCTGGCAAGGTGGCAAATTGGGGCTGGGAGTTACTTCACAAGTGGCATAGATTGTGTTGTCGAACTCCTCGACTTCCGGCTGTGGAGCTTCAGGCAAACAAACTGGATTTTGGGAGAACTCTCCTCCTTGTATATGCAGCACCAGCAATATCAGAGGGAATATTAGGATGATTTTCTCCATGTTGATCTTTAAAGCCTACAATGAAGAGGGAAATCAGTGAAATCATGCCATTTGGTTTAAAAACATAATATTTTTGATAGCATAAAAGGTCAAAGCTTTGAGAATGGAAGTTGCATTAGGTAAAATAGCACAACCATATAAGAACCCAGACAGCAACATGGTGTCGGCCCAGATCCGGCCCACATCTGGGCCGTGTGCAATCCATGTGTACCAGATGTGGGCAGACACCATGTTGCTGTCTGGAAAACTGTATAATTTTTGAATTGCTATGTACCCTTGTAAAAAAAAAAAAAAGTGCCCTTATTGGCATTGGATGTGTACCTGTAGTATCCTGAAAGAAAAACATTAAAAAAACCTGCAGGTCCACTTTCAGATAATAACACTGATGGATTATAAAAAGCCACTTAAGTGTACACACCGTATACACGTTCATAAGCGTCACACCTGCCAGCCGAAGTACCTATGAAAGCCACCAGAGGGCTTATATACACAAACATTAACAAACCAATGACAACCAGGTGGATGTAATCACACTAAAATGAGTCCAGGCAAAGGTTTATGGAAAAGGAAAAGGTCTCGGGAGAAGTGCCCTCTGGTGGCCATCATAGCGCTTCTGCTGGCAGGACTGACATTAAGTATATGTACACTTTAAAAAAATAATAATATCAAACGAAGAGTTTTACTTTAAAGTACATTATGTTTTAACAATCTTTTTGTTGTGCTTTAAAGAAGTACACTTAATTTGATCTGTTGTAGCCTACATGTTATTCAATATTAAATATAAAAGTTAATATTTTCTTAAATGTACAAAATTCCAACTTCATGTTTCATTGCATGTATATTTTTAAATGCATTACATAAGTTTAAATAGAAATGATATTAAATATATTTTAGCTGACCATAACTGCACAGTAAACATCAGTACATTCAGCAGTGCACTTTAACCATATGTCAAAGTAATTATGAAATGGATTACAAATAAAGATGTACTTCAGTCAAACAAAGGACTGTTTAATATACATTTAAAATATGCATAAACATGTAATTAAGTCTGAAAACATTACATTCTTGAACTTAAGTATATTTTTTTATAGGTTTATTTTCAATAATATGTACTCTTCTCTTTAAAGCATGCTAAAGTGTACTTTTTCACAAGGACTGGTAAAATAAAAGACAACATCTACACTTTTGCTTAAACTAACTTTTTTTAGTTGTACTAAATCAAGTCAGTTTTGCAAGAATGGAGAAACAAGAACAATCCTAAACCAGTAAAGGTACGTTACCGTACAGCTGACACAAGTTGTCCTCGATCCGTGTGCAGTCCTGAACTGGGGTTGAGAGAATGTTCCTTTGCAATCACACTTTTGGCTGCTCTTTTAGGAGCTACAAGTTAACCATGATAGTCTGTTAGTCACTAATTAAGTTCACCTGTGTTTCATTTAGCTCCCTTTGTTTGCCTGTGTATATATAGCACTCAGTTTATTCAGTTCTTTGTCTTGCATTGCACAATGTGTTCTCCAGTGTAGAGTTGCTTCATTGTTTTGTGTTTAGTAAAAGAAGTTCTGCTATAGATTCCTCTCCTTCATTCGGTAACTCAACTGTGACTCATTAATTCTCAGTCAGTGTTCAATTACATGTGATTTTCATGTAGCATCACTTCATATAGCAGATATTCATCTCACATAAGTTGTTGTTTTTCAAGAAACCATTTCTACAGACTCTGTCCCGAACCTGACAAGCCTATATTTCACATGGAATTGGACTGTTATTTAATTGTCTTTGCAGGTAGAAGTAGAAATGTCTGGGGGAATGATTATTCTATGGCATCGAAGTTAAAATCCCCTTTTAGTGAATGCAGGTAAAGTGTAGCCATGGCTCCACCCTCCTACTTCCGCTCATTTTCATTTTCCTTAAGCACTCCGTCTGGATTTCTCCGGTGTGGTGAACAAATGAGTCCTATTGAAGAGATGAGTCCGAGCTTAGGACCCCATTAGTATGCCAGTAGTATGCCTGATCTAAATCTGTTCTTGGGATAACGTGTAGTTAACGTGAGCTGTCTAAACTGTTAATAAGAAAAATAGTAATATAAACAAATAAACATTATTTTATGGTTCTTTTAATAAAAAAAAAAAGTGTACTTGTAACATATTGTGCTGATTATTACGATGAAAAATAATGACAATTATAATTGCATTACGAATAGCTGTGAATACGGTAAGGCAGTATCAGGGCCAGGGCTGGACTGGCCATCGGGCATACCGGGCACTTTCCCGGTGGGCCGACGTGCTTTTTGGGCCGATACATCTCATACTCATACATCATTTGTATTATTATTTTTTTTTCTTTATTTTTTTACGGCCTATAAAATGTGTACATCGGCGGCCCATTCGTTTTTTTTTTTTTTTTTTTTTGCTTAATTGGCGGCGCTGGGTTTTTGCCGGTGTAATGCATTGGTCAAAAAAAGTCAGCGTTAGTTTCTTTTTCTGACAGACCAGCCCATGAAACACGTAGATCAGCGGCCCATTGGTTCTTTCCTTGATTGACACTGGGCTGGCCCAATCACAACTTTAAACGAGTGAGGGAGCGTGCAGCAGTGTCAGTGTGTATCTGTCAAAATAGTCAGCGAGATGGAGAAGAAACGCAAGGATTGTGCAGAGAAATAGTGTGAAAAAATAGAAACAGGCCCTTAAAGCAGACGCTGTAAACTGTGTCAAAATATATGTTTTCCGCCCTTCATCAGCTCCAGTGATGATGAGGATAGTAAGGAGGATCAGGAGAGAGATGAGAGAGTGTAGAGTCCGCGGTAAGCAGAACTACTTTCAAAACACTTAGGCTCTGTCATGAGTGTAGGAACCCAGTTACCGATTATTTCCACATCTGCATAGTTGACGATTAGTGCAATTTACTAGAAATTTAACGAGACGCATTTGTAAACCATGTTTTCCACCAAAATAAAAGCTTGATGCAGTTACCGTCAAAATAAAAAATCATGTGCTTATCTCTTTCAAGTATAAAAATTGGTACAAAACTAATTATGAAAGTTTCCTTTATTTTTTAGTGCATTTGTTTTACAAAATATGGCTATTACTGTCATACGATTAATGTTATTTATAACTATTATTATGTAGTGTAATATAGACAGACACTGTTACTAAAAGAGGTTTGAATTTTTCTTTGTTTAATTTGCACACTGAATGGGTTGGAGCTTTTAATTTTGAACTCTCAAAGTGCACCAGATTGATGAATTTAACATTAAAATGCACAGAATTTTCTTACGGGGTTTTACAGAATTTTCTTCTTAAACCCCCCTAGAAGGACTGAGGTCCACCCACCACAATTTTACCAAAAATCATGTGAGAAACACTGGTATTGCTATGCCAATGCAGCTTATAGCTTGTTTTAGGATTCATCACTGTGGAGTATAGTTCAACTGTATTAATAAATGTCAAATTTTTACTTATTTCATCTGTTAACTCTCACTTGTTCCTATACTCACTCATTACCTGGCATTAGTGGTTTTAAGGAATAGGAGATGGTATGCATATATTTAAGGGTGTGCAAAGATGGGTGGTGTTTATGATCATATAGTGGGCCAGTCTGGGCCAAAATGCCCGGGCCGATTTTTTGTCCCAGTCCAGCCCTGATCAGGGCAGTATATGTAAGCAATAAGGTATGAGAGGCTGTGCTGTATCGTGAATAAGTAACGGCTGAAGGGTGTTGTTAGGCACGACGCGAAGCGGAGTGATCTACGTACCAAACACATTTAGAGAGGTTTTGCTTTTTGGGGTGAAGGTAAAAAGCAGGGGGGGTTAGATGGCAGAAGAGAAAAGTACTTCTCTAGAGAGGCAATGGGACAAAGCGGATTCCCAGTTTGTTGGAATATGAAGCCACGCCTGCTCTCCTTATTTCTGTCATGTGGGTCCTTATGGTTTTTTGTGTCTTCATTGAAGCTCATTGTGACATACTTTAGACCATTTTCATTTGTTAAAATGCGGAATGAGTCTGGAATGAGTTCTCGGTTCCCCTCTTTTCCTCTACGTCCGAAGTGTAACTGCACGTCAAACCAGACTTTGTTTACGAGTCCTTCAGGTGTGTTGGGATTAAGCGCATCGGACAGTTTTATGGTGCTGAAATCTTTAGTAGAAATCGGTGTGTGATGCTCCGTTTTATCACGACCCTCTCTTCTCATTGTCTTTACGACTCCAACGAAAACATTATTGGATGAGGTGAATTCGCTGTCTCTCATCAGACACCAGGACAAACTCAAAGGTGGATCATTCAGGAATCTGTTCAGACCCGCACGTAACGCTACATAGCTACTGATCCCATATTTTTCGCCTTTGGAGCTTCTGACAGTTCCGTAGAAGTCACGGAGAAGTGCGTTGAGTTCCATCTTGGTGATTTGTTTAAAATCAATGCTGCAACCCTTTTCACTACACCAGTCACCGAAACATGTCACTGCCCATTGGGTTTGCTGTACGGTATTTTTTTCATTACGAGTCTTCTCGAATGTATCAATGTTACATTTCAGCACGTCAGCATGACGGTTCATATTTGTAGAAGTCTCTCCAAATTGTTCCTCAAACCACTCATCCATCGTCATGCCACCTAGTATATCGAAATTTACTTTAAACATTTTAGCCTTTTTAATTCTTACGTTTTTTTCTATGTTTATGTTGATATGTGTGGTTGCTAAGGGTGTTGCTAAGGGCGCAGTGATAAATAGAACCGTTGGGTGAAGCGGTCCTAGCCGTGTTTTATCGTGAATAAAGCACAGCTATTGACCAATCAGAATCAAGGATTGGAACTAACCGTTTTATAAGCTCAGGTAAAGCTCAGCTAGCACGATCATCGGATAACGTTAGCTGTATGCTATGCTACTATCTAAGCTAACTAAAAAACACACTAATAACGAGAAATGTTTAATTTCACAATCTATAGCTTCGGTTAAATACTAGTTTATGAAACGTATAAGTTAAAATTAATTAATGACTCGTTATAACGTAGTACAAACGTCTTCTATAATAAAGTGATTTTGTATGATTTGTAACCAGGCACTAAAGCGATTACCCATAAAACGTGCTTTGAACCAATCCGATTGCTTGGGTCCAATGCTCGGACTCATCTCTTCAGTAGGACTCATTTGTTCACCACACCGGCCAGTTTTTTGGCGGTCCAATCAGCGAACAGAGGGAGTGGCTGAGAACGATGACGTTGAGGTGCGCTAGTTTGAGTTGTAGACATACGTCACGACCAAACGTTAGCGATTGGTTATGGCAGATCCAGAGTGGCTCTGGGCAGATCCAATAGTTTTAAACTTTAACAGAGTACCCGTCTTCAAGGAAGTTAACGCTTGTCAATGGAGAGTGGCCAGACTCTCTGTACAAATGAAATGTACGAGAGTCTGGTAGGACCAGGCTGGGTAAAGTGGGCCACTTTTTGTTAAATGTAACCTAGATGTTTTTCCTTTTCTTAATTTGTTAACTTGAAGGTAGGGATGGGCAAATGATGCCTCATGAAGCACTGTGGCTTTCCCCTGAATGTTTGGGGAAAAGATTCGAAGCATCAAGAGTTTCGAAAACAGCGCCATCTTGTGGCAGGTCAAATATATTGCAGCCATGTTTATGAGCAGCCGAGTGTGCAGCGCCCATAGACAGTATATAAACTGGACACAGCGACCCCATAGGTTTCAACGGAGAAAAGTGAAGCAAATTAGAAGCTCTCACTTCCTGATGGCTGAGCGTACTGCGCAGACTCAAACTGAGCTTGACGACGTAGATGTGACGTGAGCAACCCGTCTGTCTTCTAGTAGCTGTGTCAAGAGAAATCTGAATCATTCCCTTCCGAAACTTGCAGAGACGGAGAGTGTGAGTAGGAGGTGTCCATGAGCTAGGAGCAGGAGCAACTTTATGATTCTCTATGGGCTTCTCCCTTGACTTTATCGGACTTTATGCCTCCACGTCCCCCCGATTGCCCTCGATCTTCTCCTCATGTCCATACGGTAATCTCTCTACTGTGCGACAGAGAGTCGCGTGGTTATGACGCAATCGTTAGCCTATTTTTACAAACACTGCTTCTACGGGGCCATAACGTAAGATACAAGGTAATGGAGCCTTTTATACATTTTCGTGTTTCTTTAGAAAGAAATAATAGACAAATGGAGTCTTTAAACGCCTCAGATGTAAAGTTATTCGCTGTCAAAGTGACGCCAAAATGAATGGGAGTCAATGGGATGCTAACAGCAGGTGATGGTCTGCTAATCAATGGCGGCGCCCGGGGAAGCTTCAGTTTCCGGCTGATGGATTTCCCCCTTGGACTTGATCCAGCGCGATGCCACGTGACTGTGACGTATGTCATCAAAGTACCGCGAGAGCGATTGGAGAGTAGCCGGAGCAGAGTCCTGCACGGGTCCATTTTTGGAGACCCGCCCCCGCCCGTACCCGCAAAGTCCATCACCAGATCCGACCCGTCACCCGTGATAATATCAAAATTAAATCCGCACCCGCCCAGACCCGTTAATATTTGGCCCGTTACCCGACCCGTGCCCGCGATAAACCACACAGGTGACGCGTTCATGTAACATAAGGGTGCGCTGCCAAAAACGCACCTAAAAGCTGTCACAAAGAACTGGGAAAAGTAATGATTATTAATAGGCCTGTCAAATATATCAATGAGACATTTCAATTGTTTATTAATAAGCAAGTGTTTTCTGTGTCAAAGATGACGATGCTGACTCGCGATCTTCACAGTAGTGAACGCGCCAGAGAGAAATGCACATTTCATACGGATTATAAGCAGAGAACAGTCTGTTTTCATTCGTTTTGAATTGTTTTGTTTAAAAGTACACATTTCATGCTTTCTATTTCTCAGGTCTGTGAGGCAAGTAGCTCATACGATGAGTTTCGATTCATTTAAGAGACGATCAGTTCACGCGCGGGCGCCTCCAGCCGTGTCCTGATTATATTGCCTGCCTGCTATATTCTTATTTATTAAATCCATGAATTTGGTAGATGAAACATTGATTAAAATGAAGATACAATTAATACAAAACGAAATTCACTTTAAAGAAAGGCTTAACAAACTTAATGAAGTGGTCAAAATCATGTCTGCCCACTCCATTTGTCTCACGATATTCGGGATCATCTTATCTTATTCATGCTTTTCACTCTTCATATAATCAACATAAATTTTTTTTTTTTTAAGTATATTATTTTATTTAAACATGAATATGAAACTAAATCGTTTTTTAATGACTGGGCTACAACACATAGGCCTATTAGCCTACAGTACAGAGAAATTTAATGTCGCAACTTGGTCAGACTAAAAGGGGAGAAAAAAATAAAATTGGGTCGGTCCTAAATTGACAGAGTCGGTCGGGTTACGGCAAACAATAATATTTTTACTAAAACACATATTTGCGTATGTGTAATGCTGGTAATTTAGACATACGAAATATTGCACATATTTTTCATCCGCTACCCGCCCGCAAGGAGTTCATTATCCGCCCGCGTCCCCACCCGTGAATTTTAGGAATGTCACAATCCACCCGTTTTAGCCACTTTTATGCGGGTACCCGACCCGTTGCAGGACTCTGAGCCGGAGAACTCAGCCAGCACAGCTTCTCAAGAGCGGCTGCACGAGGGCTGATGACGTCACAGCTGTTCCACGATTGGCCGGATTCACCGCATGACAACGATCACATGTGTTTCGTGTTTATTCGAACACCTTTAGTTCCTCTAAAGCTCACAAATCAGTTTTTTATAACAGTAAACACTCTTTTCATGTAGTTGCGATGTTATATTGTCATGTTTATCAAATTAAAACTGATAAAAAAACGTATATAGACTCCACCTCATTGATAGTAGCTCATGTTGAACTTTATTCTTGTTCAAACAGACGCTGTATGAAGCAGTACATGTTTCAGAGACATTTTCATTCAATACGTTGTGTATTATTTGGCAAATATAGCATTTATTTCACTTCAGCTGTGGTAAAGTATGCAAACACCACGTGAGCGGTCACTACGGGAAGCAGAAAGTGTCCGACTTCACGTCTTCGTTTGCAGTATTGTAAAATACTCCGTTAACCATATTGTAAAACATTTGCATCGGTTTTCTCTTAACACTTTAAATGAACTTAAAATGGTGTCTATATTTTAAAGTGTTACTTTCTGAACCTATATTTTGCTCCTCTCATCCTTTCTTCACTTTACAGATTGAACTTTCCTCATTTTATTTTCTGCCCTTTCATTTCTTCCATGATTCTGTTCTCTAAAAAAGTAGATCATACATGTCAACTATAAAATAACCAATATACATCAATTTAATGAATTTGAAAATAATTCTTCAGGTCACCCACTTTACATAAATCCTAGTGGCCCACTTTAAGACATTCAGCCAAAGTGGGTCAGCAATATATAAACTCCTTACAAGAAAAGCGACACATTCGATTCTTCGCATTTGATTCCCTGTTAACTTTAGTAACAATCCAGGAACAGTCACAATATGTGTGAGAAACCTTATAATTTAGAAAATAAAATCTTATGTTAGAGGGTTTTCTACCTTTAACAATAAGGGTGTCCTGCCTTGAGATGTAGGCACACCCTCCAGTGTCATATTGCATCAACCAAAACCATTTTATCATTTAAAGAAATAGTGCATCTTTAATTAAAGGCCATTGTCATGCTCTTAAAGTGTTAACCCATTGAGCACAGTAAATCAAACTAAACGGCCCACTTTACCTGCATTCACCCTACATTTATTTTTAAGGGTGCATATTTTTACTATTGGAAGCCCTGGCCAAAAAGCCTCTGAAGAGACCAAGAAAAAAAACATGGGAATGTTCAGGTTATGAAATATACTTTAATGTAGGACGCATACAAAGAACACACAAGGAAAATCATGATTATCCTATTTGAATCTGCTCTTCCACCATATCCGACTCCCTCAGCTTTGACTCTCAGTGCCTTCCTCCACATCTTTTCTTGGGGAGCGGTTCAGTCTTCTGCCACAGACTTGGAGTAGTAATACCAATCACACCGTAAGCAATTCTCTGTCCAGCATTCCCACTGACTTTACTCTCCTCATCTGAACCCATTCCCAGATCATCCTCCTTCTCATGAACCACCACCGAACGTCCCAGAATGGAATAAGGCCCAAAGAGCTTGGCGTCTGGAAGCGTCAGGAACTGCTTTATAACTCCTTGCTCGGAAGCAAAGTTGCCCAGGTCCCCAGGATGATGAGGGTGGTCAACGCCGTTTGGATTATAATGAGGACCAACAGTGATGCTGCCTTGACTGAGGTCTCCATACTGATGGATGTGCATGGCACGCTCTTGACGATCGACGGCAGGCAAACCACGGAGGTTGATTTTCACTTCTAAGTCTCCATTGGGGAAGACCTGCTTGAAGAGGATTTGCCCAAAGATCTTTGGCTGGCAAGGTGGCAAATTGGGGCTGGGAGTTACTTCACAAGTGGCATAGATTGTGTTGTCGAACTCCTCGACTTCCGGCTGTGGAGCTTCAGGCAAACAAACTGGATTTTGGGAGAATTCTCCTCCTTGTATATGCAGCACCAGCAATATCAGAGGGAATATTAGGATGATTTTCTCCATGTTGATCTTTAAAGCCTACAATGAAGAGGGAAATCAGTGAAATCATGCCATTTGGTTTAAGAACATAATATTTTTGATAGCATAAAAGGTCAAAGCTTTGAGAATGGAAGTTGCATTAGGTAAAATAGCACAACCAGATTAGTTTGCAACGGAAAACCATATAAGAACCCAGACAGCAACATGGTGTCGGCCCAGATCCGGCCCACATCTGGGCCAAGTGCAAGCCATGTGTACCAGATGTGGGCAGACACCATGTTGCTGTCTGGAAAATTTTTTAATTTTTTAATTGCTATGTACCCTTGTAAAAAAAAAAAAAAGTGCGCTTATTGGTATTGGATGTGTACCTGTAGTATCTTGAAAGTATAATAATAAATAAAAAATCTGTAGGTCCACTTGCAGTTAATAACAATGATGAATTATAAAGAGCCACTTAAGTGTACACACCGTACACTTTCATAAGCGTCACACCTGCCAGCCGAAGTGCCTATGATAGCCACCAGAGGGCTTTTAAACTTTAACAAACCAATGACATACAGGTGGATGTAATCACACTAAAATGAGTCCAGGCAAAGGCTTATGAAAAAGGTCTAGGGAGAAGCCATCATAGCGCTTCTGCTGGCAGGAGTGACATTAAAGGGACACTCCACTTTTTTTGGAAATAGGCTCATTTTACAACTCCCCCAGAGTTAAACAGTTGAGTTTTACCGTTTTCGAATCCATTCAGCCGAACTCCGGGTCTGGCGGTACCACTTTTAGCATAGATCATTGAATCGGACAGGACCATTAGCATCTCTCTCAAGAAAATGACCAAAGAGTGTCGATATTTTTCCTATTTAAAACTTGACTCTTCTGTAGTTACATCGTGTACTAAGACCGACGGAAAATGTAAAGTTGCTATTTTCTAGGCTGATATGGCTAGGAACTATACTCTCATTCCTGCGTAATAATCAAGAAACTTTGCTGCCGTACCATGAGTCCAGCAGGCGTAATGATATGACGCAGCGCCTGAAAATAGGTCTAATAGTTTAGACAAACTTAGTCCCGGTCACGTTGGAAGTTACCGAGCTCAGGACTATTTTCAGGCGCTGCATCATATCATTACTGGTCAACTCTTTGGTCATTTTTTTGAGAGATGCTAATGGTCCTGTCCGATTCAATGATCTATGCTAAAAGTGGTACCGCCAGACCCGGAGATCGGCTGAATGGATTCGAAAACGGTAAAACTCAACTGTTTAACTCTGGGGGAGTTGTAAAATGAGCCTATTTCCAAAAAAAGTGGAGTGTCCCTTTAAGTATATGTACACTTAAAAAAAAAAAGTAATGTCAAACGAAGAGTTTCTTTAAAGTACATTATGTTTTAAAAATCTTTGTTGTGCTTTAAAGAAGTACACTTAATTTGATCTGTTGTAGCCTACATGTTATTCAATATTAAATATAAAAGTTAATATTTTCTTAAATGTACAAAATTCCAACTTCATGTTTCATTGCATGTATATTTTTAAATGCATTACATAAGTTTAAATAGAAATTATATTAAATATATTTTAGCTGACCATAACTGCACAGTAAACATCAGTACATTCAGCAGTGCACTTTAACCATATGTCAAAGTAATTATGAAATGGATTACAAATAAAGATGTACTTCAGTCAAACAAAGGACTATTTAATATACATTTAAAATATGCATAAACATGCAATTAAGTCTGAAAACACTACATTCTTGCACTTAAGTATATTTTTTATAGGTTTATTTTCAATAATATGTACTCTTCTCTTTAAAGCATGCTAAAGTGTACTTTTTCACAAGGACTGGTAACATAAAAGACAACATCTACACTTTTGCTTAAACTAACTTTTTTTAGTTGTACTAAATCAAGTCAGTTTTGCAAGAATGGAGAAACAAGAACAATCCTAAACCAGCAAAGGTACGTTACCGTACAGCTGACACAAGTTGTCCTCGATCCGTGTGCAGTCCTGAACTGGGGCTGAGAGAATGTTCCTTTGCAATCACACTTTTGGCTGCTCTTTTAGGAGCTACAAGTTAACCATGATAGTCTGTTAGTCACTAATTAAGTTCACCTGTGTTTCATTTAGCTCCCTTTGTTTGCCTGTGTATATATAGCACTCAGTTTATTCAGTTCTTTGTCTTGCATTGCACAATGTGTTCTCCAGTGTAGAGTTGCTTCATTGTTTTGTGTTTAGTAAAAGAAGTTCTGCTATAGATTCCTCTCCTCTTCATTCGGTAACTCAACTGTGACTCATTAATTCTCAGTTAATGTTCAATTATACGTGAATTTCATGCTTGACATCTCTTCTTATAGCAGATATTCATCTCACATAAGTTGTTATTTTTCAAGAAAACCTTTCTACAGACTCTGTCCCGAACCTGACAAGCCTATATTTCACATGGAATTGACCCTTCGCTAAGCCACGCCCGAAAACCGCCACAGGCCAATCGTGGCTTAGCAACCATAACTAGGAGCTGGAGGTCTGGCAAGCTTTCGAGCGAGGGAAACTTGCCGAAGCATTGTGCGTATGGATTGTGCAAATCTGATATCCGGTATCCTAAAAGTTTGGACAGGGGGGTGGAATTTTTTTCCTTCCCGAAACCTAAAACCCAAGGAGAGAAATTCTGGGATGACAGGATTAACAAAAACACCTACGTTTGCTCCACGACGTGTGAGCGGGAGCCTGGCGCGCTAAAAATATAAGCGGGAGAATGCTATCATTGCAAAGTGGTCAGGCTAATATCTTGTGTTTATTCCACAAGATTTATGTATAAGCTGTTTGATTTATAATTATTATATTATTTTCATATTTCACTCACCCTGCTGTGCATGAACATAGCTGTTCCTCAATTTGTGTGTTTCCCATTTGAATGGTCAGCGTATGAGGCGCTTGCTTGTGCTGGGACCTATAGGCTTTAGCTTAAAATTTGATTAAATTATTCTCTAATCGATTGCATATTATGTCATGGATATATCTCTCGAATGCATACTGAAGTCCCTTTTGTCTTGCTCTCTCAGATATTTCACCTGTTCACCAAAAATGACTAATTATCTCCTTGGGAATGTCTGACACCGGTGCATACACATTGTAATAGATGTGCCAGGTGCGAAAGCTTGTCAGGCATAGCAACAGTAACTAAGGAGGGCGGGGCTTAGCGAAGGGTCAATTGGACTGTTATTTAATTGTCTTTGCAGGTAGAAGTAAAAATGTCTGGGGGAATGATTATTCTATGGCATCAAAGTTAAAATCCCCTTTTAGTGAATGCAGGTAAAGTGTAGCCATGGCTCCACCCTCCAGCATACTTCTGCTCATTTTCATTTTCCTTAAGCACTCCATCTGGATTTGCGGTATATTCTTGGGTTTTCTCCGGCCAGTTTTTTGGCGGTCCAATCAGCGAACAGAGGGAGTGGCTGAGAACGATGACGTTGAGGTGCGCTAGTTTGAGTTGTAGACATACGTCACGACCAAACGTTAGCGATTGGTTATGGCAGATCCAGAGTGGCTCTGGGCAGATCCAATAGTTTTAAACTTTAACAGAGTACCCGTCTTCAAGGAAGTTAACGCTTGTCAATGGAGAGTGGCCAGACTCTCTGTACAAATGAAATGTACGAGAGTCTGGTAGGACCAGGCTAGGTAAAGTGGGCCACTTTTTGTTAAATGTAACCTAGATGTTTTTCCTTTTCTTAATTTGTTAACTTGAAGGTAGGGATGGGCAAATGATGCCTCATGAAGCACTGTGGCTTTCCCCTGAATGTTTGGGGAAAAGATTCGAAGCATCAAGAGTTTCGAAAACAGCGCCATCTTGTGGCAGGTCAAATATATTGCAGCCATGTTTATGAGCAGCCGAGTGTGCAGCGCCGTTGTTTTATCCATTAAGCACAAATAAAAGCCTGATAACACGAAATGTTCAGTTTTCTGATAATATAATTCTCATATTAAAGTGTAGCAATAAAATAAATGTAACAATTATATTAATACTAATTATAAAAATACCAACAGAGTTGCTTGAGGCAAGTAAATATTGGTATAATTATTTTATGGTTTCTATATGCTGTTTATGTCTCAGAATATATGATCATGTAACATAGGCTATAGGCTTATTTATATCGTTTTTTTTAGTAAATGTAAAACTTAAACTTCCAAAAGCCGTGTCTCTCATTTAGGCTTTAAATGAGGTTAAAAATGGAATTACACACACATGTTAATTTATTTATCAGCTCTGTTTATTAAGTTAGCAGTGATATAAGCAGCATGGCAACCTTATAGCGATGCAAGCATAGACTGTAAAAAATATGGACAAAGCGTCTGTGACGTCACCCATAGACTTTCTGAAGAACGGGTTTGAAGCCGTTTATGGGGGGTATGGGCGGCGCCATCTTGGAAAATCTTGGGAAACCCTAACCCCGCCCACCTTCTGACGCAGCGCGCGTCACTCAGCTCGCTCTGCTACTCCGGTTATCTCTGTGTATATTTTAGGCAACGAAATATGTTATAAAACACCATACTAACTCTTTCCGTTTTCATTTAAAGAAATCTTAAACATTATAGCCACACAAATGTGGTTCAGGCAACGCGTATTGATTATATTCACTGCACATAACGTTTGCCTATTTATAACAAAACGAAATATAAAACACAAACCTGCCTCTTTTCGTTTTAAATATAATATAAAAATATTAAACATTTTAATATGGTCCAGGCAATATGTGCATTTGTACTAAACAACAGATGTTGCAGTAAACAACATTACAGATCATCTTCGTTGTATTAAAATTTAAAATGACAAAACTCAACCCAGTCTCTTTTTGTTAAATTTCAGTTTTATCAATATTAGCTATTATAAAAGTATAAGTAAAAGGTAAAGTTACAATAAGCTATACAAATAAAGCAAACAATTCAGTCAAACATAAAAAGTCATGCGCTCGATCTAGTCTAACCATACAACGGTACAAGTTAAATATAGCTTATAAAGTTATGAAACTTCCCCTCAGCCAAAACGATTGCCCACGAGACCAAAAATCGCCCGTTAGATATAGACAAGACGAATTATATCTCATGTTTAACCACTACAGAGACGCCAGAGTCAGCGGCAAACCTCAAAACGTCTAGCCGATGAAAGGCTGCTCCAGGCGGGGTACATCGCGCCGAGCGCCCGGTCATCGCTGGATCTCACAACTGGATACAATTTTCATAAATCTTTATAAATAAACCACAGATTTGAGCTTTAAACAACTACATTCTCGCCTGAAAAACTCTTAAAACTACATTTCATGATACAGAAACAGTAGTATTATATGTCAACTGTATTAAAAAATGGCGCTTCTTATGTTGTCATTCTGCCTTTCAGCTGTCAATCAAGCTGTCAATCAAAGTTAACCACGCCCTTATTGTCATACATTTTATATCTAAATACTATCTAAACTAACGAGTTAGAAAAAAATTCACTACCCTCGCCGTTGTCAGGCACTCGGAACCTATCGAAAAATCCAATAAAAGTCCATGGGACCAACCTGTAAAAACATGATTTTATGCTGTGAAAACGGACATTTTAACATGGGGGCTATGGACATTTGCTCCCTTTTGGGACCTTCCCCTAGCGGATTTTCAATGTATTGCAGTTTTTCGCACTTCCGGGTAGGCTTCATTTTTCAGATCAGAATGTTGCCCCTTGGGGGATGCATGCGATTCCCAAATGTTTGACCTTTGACCTCAGAGAAGCGGCTGAAAGTGAGGAGATTGTGTCTGGATTAATGCTGTAATCTCCGGAGTTTCTCCTGATGTCTTCTTCCGTTCACACTGGATTCTCATGCATTCGCTTCTCACGCTCGCCGACGCTGTGATGTTCTCGTCTCATTTGCATGCAGATCTAAACTCTTGCACGCGTCGCCCACTGTGTCACCAGAGAGTGTCTAATAAGGGCTCTGGTGTCACTGTGAATAAACTGCACATCTTCTCCAAACACTGGTTTGTGTGCCATCTGTTCCCCGGTGTAAATCACGCTGTCGACGCGAGCCTCTGCCGGACTGGAGCCAAACGCGTGTCCTCCGCCTCTAAATCACTCGCGGGAACAACTCATGGCTTTATGTATATTAATGCAGAAATATGCTTATATGCAGAATCCAGTGAACTTGTGACTCACAGAATGAGTTCATTTCAAGACTGAATAAAACACTGTCAATATTTACAGATATACTGACGAGGACTTTTTGGAATTTATGATTCGTGCGAAACACACAGGCCTGAGAACAGTTCAGCCGAATCATGTGAATGTTGTATTTACTCGGTTCTAAACACGGAAATACAGAGAAACTTCACGCAACTCTTTTCCACAAGAACAGCTCATGCTTCAAGTTCTCGGAGCTTTCAAAATGTTATTTTTTTATTTATTTTTAAATGTTAGACAAACATCCAAGCAAACATGTCAGGAACCCTGTGCTTCCTCGTGTCGCTCCAGTGAATGATGTCCTGATATTGTGTGACTGTGTGTCTCAGACTCAGAGAGAGAGTGTGTGTGTGTGTGTGTGTGTGTGTGTGTGTGTGTGTGTGTGTGTGTCTGTGAGAGTGTGTGTGTGCGTCTCCAGCATATATGAAGCGCTCGTTCATTTTACACTGGAAATGCTTTAATTAAACTGCTTTTAATTAAAGTCCCCTTTGTTGTGATTAGCCTCTGGTAATTGATTCAGTCTCTGCTGGAGGATTGCACTTCTACTTAGTTAATTAATTAATTGATCAACCTTCAGTGTACTTTGGGTTGGTAAGAGGATTTTGACATTTCACCGCTTTAATCTGCGCTGGTGGAAAATGAGGGATTTCAGAGCCTCTGAGAGTGTGTGTGTTAATGGAGATATCATGGAAATCAGAGAAATTTACCACAAACTGCGAAGAGTTTATTATTGTTATAGTTGAAAAATGCCTGTTTTAAAAAGAAATGCTTTAAATGTCTGTTTTTCTGGATTTAATCTCTCTCAATAAAGTAAGATAAAGTGCTTTCAGGAGAAGAACAGCTGGAAATATTTCTTCTGTCTTGTTTTCCAGCACAAATATCTAAACATTATTAAATCAAGATACATTTACTGGAGAAGTAAAATGACGGAAGATAAGAAGTCTTGCTTTCTGGAAAAAATTGCATCAAAATGAAGTGAGTTTGTGCTTTTTCAGAAAACAAGAATTAATATATTATGTAGTTTTGCTTTTCAAGTAAATGCATCTTGATTTAAGAATGTTTTGATATACTTGCACTGGAAAACAAGACAAAATACTCTTAAAATCTCTTAAAGTGCAGTAGTGTGTGTGTGAGAAACAGATGAGCTGATCTTGTGTTTAATGGCAGGATTAGAGCGCCATCT
>NC_138729.1:1352362-1409862 GCF_965113295.1 Leuciscus leuciscus | reverse complement strand
TTTATAGAATAACCATTATAAAGATGTTTGTCTGAATTTTTACTGTATTACTCTGGATTTTAGACGTTCCGTTGTATTCTATTGCGTACCGTGTAAATGCAATGCAATAAATGCATGAGATGATGATCATAATGTCATTGTACCACTGTAATACAGTGGTGTTCTTGGAATTAACTTGTAATTCCATGTAAATACCATTGTGTATGAATGAGGCAATCGTTCAGTACCATGCTATTAACATCTGGTACCATGGTAATACCATAGTACTTTTATGCAAGTAAATGCATACTGTCAAAATCCCAGCTAACAAAATATGTGTTAAGAACGTTTTAACTTGGTTATGAACTTTAAGGAAACGTTATATTTGATCATTTTGCGAGATTGTTACTTTTGAATGTTCTCTGAACGTTCTTCTAGTAACATTTAAAAAACGAAATGAAACGGTATGAAACTAAACATTGTGTTTATAAGTTATTATTGAGTTGACCAATATGAGTTTTTTATTGGCCAATACTAATAGAAAATTAGATCAACAGCTGATATATTAGTTCAGTTTAATGGCAGAAATGAGAATGTGGAACTGACATGAGGAAAACTAAACAAAAATTCTAATAATTTATCATAGTTAAACAGACATGGTTACCGGCTGATGCTGAACAGTGTGAGGAATTAACCAGGGCTCCACATATTTAAAATACAGTGGCAAATGTAAATATCATCAACATTAAACAGCTTTAAATAGTATAATAATATGATCAGACTTATTCAGATTCAATTAGAACTCAATTTGGCCATTAAAGCAGTAAGAAACATGGAACTCTTATAAAACGGAACTTGTTGACAAATTAACTGCATTTGTGTTTTCAATCCATATAGTACAAGAACTAATTGTGAAAATGTAAGTAAACATAATGATATTCTTGTAAAATCACAGAACATCAGTGTTTCCAGTGAAGGGTCTTAGAATCATACATCTTGGGAATAATTAAAAAGATGTATGTAACTCTGTATGTAATGTAACTATTGTATGTTACTGTAATGTAACTTTGTATGTAACTGTAATGTAACTTTGTATGTAACTGTAATGTAACTCTTTATGTAACTATAATGTATACAGTATATGTATAATGTAAATACAAGAGTTACATAAGTTACATTACAGTTACATACAAGAGTTACATAAGTTAAATACAAGAGTTACATAACAGTTGCATACAGAGTTGCATTACTGTTACATACAAGATTTACATTACAGTTACATACAAGATTTACATTACAGTTACATACAAGAGTTACATCACAATTACATACAAGAGTTACATTACAGTTACATACAAAAAGTACATAACATTTACATACAGAGTTACATTACAGTTACATACAAGAGTTACATAACAGTTACATACAAGAGTTACATAACAGTTTGTTACGATCAGCCACACTGACCACAACATACAATTACCGCAAAGTCAGTTGAACTCGTTGGTCTAGGGGGTTTATTGAACAAATGAGTAAATTACAAACAAAAACAGAAGATGGGAGACTAACTACAACAGAATAAAAACAATACAGGAAGATCAATCACAGGCGTGATAGCCGGAACACAAGTCTCCTTTCTGCACGGATTGCCTGGGATTTTAAAGGGTGTCTCTCCGCCCACTCGTTACAGATCACACCTGCACACAATAACGAATGAAAACATACTGCAGAGCAGCCAAACATTAGAGAAGGAAACAGAGCCACCACAGGTAGTGGAGGGACGTAACAAGTTACATTACTGTTACATACAGAGTTACATTACTGTTACATACAAGAGTTACATTACAGTTACATACAGAGTTACATTACAGTTACATACAAGAGTTACATAACCGTTACATACAAGAGTTACATAACAGTTACATACAAAGTTACATTACTGATACATACAAGAGTTACATAACAGTTACATACAAGAGTTACATAACAGTTACATACAAAGTTACATTACTGTTACATACAAGAGTTACATAACAGTTACATACAAAGTTACATTACTGTTACATACAAGAGTTACATAACAGTTACATACAAAGTTACATTACTGTTACATACAAGAGTTAAATTACAGTTACATACAGAGTTGCATTACAGTTACATACAAGAGTTACATTACAGTTACATACAGAGTTACATTACAGTTACATACAAGAGTTACATAACAGTTACATACAAGAGTTACATAACAGTTACATACAAAGTTACATTACTGTTACATACAAGAGTTAAATTACAGTTACATACAGAGTTGCATTACAGTTACATACAAGAGTTGCATAACAGTTACATACAAGAGTTACATACAGAGTTACATTACTGTTACATACAGAGTTACATAACAGTTACATACAGAGTTACATTACTGTTACATACAAGAGTTACATTACAGTTACATTACAGTTACATACAAGAGTTACATAACAGTTACATACAGAGTTACATTACTGTTACATACAAGAGTTAAATTACAGTTACATACAGAGTTGCATTACAGTTACATACAAGAGTTGCATAACAGTTACATACAGAGTTACATTACTGTTACATACAGAGTTACATTACAGTTACACACAAGAGTTGCATAACAGTTACATACAAAGTTACATTACAGTTACATACAAGAGTTACATAACAGTTACATACAGAGTTACATTACAGTTACATACAGAGTTACATTACTGTTACATACAAGAGTTACATTACAGTTACATACAAGAGTTACATTACAGTTACATACAAGAGGTGCATAACAGTTACATACAGTTACATTACTATTACATACAAGTTACATTACAGTTACATACAAAAATTACATAACATTTACATACAGAGTTACATTACAGTTACATACAAGAGTTACATAACAGTTACATTCAGAGTTACATTACTGTTACATACAGAGTTACATAACATATACATACAGAGTTACATTACTGTTACATGTAAGAGTTACATTACAGTTACATACTAGAGTTACATAACAGTTACATTCAGAGTTACATTACTGTTACATACAAGAGATACATTACAGTTACATACAAGAGTTGAATAACATTTACATACAGAGTTACATTACAGTTACATACAATGTAACTCTGTATGTAACTGTAATGTAACTCTATTTTGACTTTGTTTTTTGTATTGTAGTGTTGTGTCTTGAACCGAGTCGTGACATGGATGTATTGTTACGCTCCTAAGCACTAATCATTATTTCTTTGTTTTTGTTGGTTTATTCCCCCAGAGTTCCAGTGCTATGGAGATTCCCACCGGATGAGAGCAGCGATGCGCTCGGTCACAGTAACATCACATTCACATCCGTCTGCCTTTTAGCTGTTACCTGCGATCCTGCAACATGCAGAGTTCCTGGAAGAGTCCTGTCCGTGGGCCTTCCTGAATCACCCATGCCTGTCATTCCCATCCCTCGGAGGGTTCGCTCCTTCCACGGCCCTCACACCACCTGCATGCACTCCGCCTGTGGCCCGGCGCGCACCGCCCAGCTCGTACGCACCAAATACAACAACTTTGACCTGTACCTGAAGTCTCGATGGATGTATAGCTTCATCCGGTTCCTTCTGTATTTCGGCTGCAGCCTCTTTACCTCCCTCCTCTGGGTGGCGCTGTCTGCGCTCTTCTGCCTCCAGTACGTCAGCGTGCGGATTTTCCTTCGCCTTCAGTACAAGCTGTCCGTCATCCTCCTTCTGCTGGGTCACCGCCGACTGGACTTCGGGATTCTCAATGATCTGTTCATATACAGCATGCATGTGACCATGTTTCTGATCGGAGGCCTTGGATGGTGTTTCATGGTCTTTGTTGATATGTGAAGTTCTGATTGGGTGAATAAAAATGCTAAAAGACACTTTGGTTTGTTTTTTGAGCGTGCAACATGACGAAACATTTAAAAAAGAACGTGCATTTCATTGTGAGAAAAATGTTGTGAGTGTGCATGTTTTAAATGGATTAAATGTGTTGTGTGTTTGTGCATTGGGGAATCTGATGTAATATAAACCCAATGTTTCATACATGTTTAGGTCTGCATGTGCCTCGATTTAATGCTTACGTTTGCTTTTGAAAAGTCAGTCTTTTATCACGGTTTCTCTTCCTCATGCAGAAAAATCCTTCACTAATGGACTTACTTGCGGCGTTCAGACTATATTATTTGTCTGTTGCCAATCAGAGCATGAGTCTGATGCCCGTGTTGCATTAGTGTGGTGTTATTGGCGCCAGCCTGGCATGAAAGGAAAGTGAGTGAGTACAATCTGCTATTGTTTGAGGATCAAACATCATATGCCTCACACTTGGCCAAGCATGCTCTTTTGTTCTGAAACCGCACGGACACCGGTGACGCTTCAGACCAGCCGTTGGAGAGCTCAGGCCAGAAGGGTCAAGACTCGATGAACTGATACACACACACATGTACATCTGTCGAATGACTGGAACTTGACCCGTGTCAAATGGCCGAGGGACACGTATCTACCACTGCAGACGCGCTCAGAGTGTAGCACAGTTCAATAACATCTCAGGAACAACATTGAAAACACTATGAATAAAATTGTGTTAATCGCACTGGTGTGTGCAGTTATGATTTCTGTGTATAATAAATGTGAGCCAGACAATTGTGTCCTAATTTGTTTTAAAGAGATGCACAGAATACTACATGTACACATTCTTTTTGCACATTTTACACAAAAGAATTTGCTTAAAATCCACTAAAAAAGTTACACTGGTAGAGCTGTGAAATGATTAATCACATCCAAAATAAAAGTTTGTGTTTACATAACGTGTGTGTGTGTACTGTGTATAATTATTTTGTATATATAAAAACACACACATGCATGTATAATTAAGAAAATATATTTATATATAATATAAATTATATATATACAGTATATACATGCAAATATTTCTTAAATATATACATGCATATGTGTGTGTATTTATATATACAAAATAATTATACACAGTACACACACATATGTAAACACAAACTACTGGTTACGACCGTAACACACTCTTGCAAGCGTATAAGTCTGTGTGTGTGGAACTACTTTCTGACGCAACAGATTCAATTCATGTCATTACTAGTTCAAAAGATGTGCCCACAATTCTTACTAATTCAGAAACCACTTGAGAGCTAGCGATGGATTAGGCTGTTTCTGAGAAGTTAGTGCAGCACAATTGAATATTAATTTTATGCAAAAGTTTGACGAACAAGAAGTTATAATGTTGTGAGTTACTTTGTTTATGCTCTGCCAAAGAAAATAGATCCAAGCAAAACCACAGCTTTTGTAAATAAATCAATGTTTTTTGAACAAATTGGTTGAATGAATGATTCAACGACTCCCATAAAGACTTTCAATTGCAATCTCCGACTGGTGTAGCGAAGTCTTTAGAAAAAAACCCTGGAAAATCTCACTAATCCACTGATAGTCTGTCTGGAACACAAACAAGACAAGCGCAGTGATACAGAGAGTGAAAAGTCCTTGTGCTGTTGCTGTCCCATAGTGAAGGCTATTGTATACGAGCGTTTATCTTGCAGTTCAGACTTTTTTCTCAGAATTGTGTTTGCTAGTTTTTTCTTTCTTTCTCGTATTTGCAAGTTTATATCTCAGAATTAGGAATTATATCTCAAAAAGACTGAATTGTGGGATATAAACTCATTATTAAAAATGTAATTGCGAATTTTTTTCTCAGAACGGTGAGTTTATATCTTACAATTCTGACTTTTTTCTCAATTTTCAACTACTCAGTATTGCTATTTCTGTGTTGCAAACGTCAAATAATAACAATAGTACTGGGATAAAAGTTTATAGTCTGGATATAAACACTTGCAGAAGCAATCAAAATGAGTTAACGACCTTTGAAACTAATGTTAACACTTCAAATAAAGATTGTATCTATATTCTATTTGCTGCGTCAAATTCATATACTATCCATCCTAAATAGTATTCGAAATTAGAATCAATGTGTCCCAAATCGTAGTATGTGAAATAAGTATTCCAATAGGCCCCGGATTGGACGAGGATTCGATTAGAACTACAAACACGAATAAAAAGTGTTAAAAAACTACAAACATGGCGGATGTGTGAGTCCGACGGTTAAGTAGAGGTTTAGATAAAGGGGTTTGAGTGATTAATTATCAGCATCTAACCTGACAAAAAGATATTTATTCATTGTTCTCCACATTATATTTCATCTGCAACAGCATAGTGAACTTTTGTAATGATAGTCATTAACTTTTAAATGCATCAGTATGCAAATTGCAAACATATGAGGGGAGCCCGCGACTGTCAGATCAACGTGCGACTACATTTCTCAAGGAAATTAAATTAAATTATAATTTTAACTGTGACAAGATGATTGAAAGGGCAGTTTAAGCACGTAACTAAGCGACAGAGCTGTCCGTTAAACATGACGAATTAGCCTATAGTTTGTCCCAGAGTTTGCCTACTCTTCTACTACACACTCAAAAGTATGTACTTTTTCTTCACAAAAACAGTACAGAAATTTGGGGCATAGTATAAGTAGGCGAATTGGGACGCAGCAATTGTTACGCCAGTAGGTGGCAACCAGTGACTGGTAAAATGTATTTGATGTGACATTGATTTATTCATATCAAACTATTTTTACATAAGCAAATTAATTTATTTAAATTAATATATTTTGTATTTATTTATTTATAAAATTTTAGACATTTATAAATAGGCCTACACTTATTTACACCCCCACCCCCTTCTTTTGGTACGTTCTGCGATCCATGACACACTCATTCAAATTAGCAAAACAAATGTCTTGTTTTGAAAAAAATCCCACTGAAGTGCGTTGAAACGCTCAGCATTATTGAGTAATTTCCCCTGAAACAGGAAAACAGGGCGGGGCATATGGAGTTGCCCCTCCCCCTTTAAAAATAGCCAATAGCGCTTGGTTTATATCTCAGAGCCGTTGAGCTCGGTAAAGCTGCAGTTTTGCTCCTAATCTCGAACCGTTTCTCCTCATAATCTCCTCCATATCACTTTAAAATATCATTCTGTGCAGAACTCAAATGAGTACGATGTGTTTTCTGTTCCGCGGCGACTCGATCACATGATCCGCTCTGTGTTTCGTGTCTCTGGACCGGAGCTGCGGCGGTTCACGGGACATTAACGTGAAACCAGACTTCATTCGCCCCGATGGAAAGTATATTTACACTTTCTGAATTGTTCCCTATCCCCTAATAGTGCACTAGATGCCATTCACCATGTAGAAAATAGTAAATATGTGAACAAGTGCCCGATTTCAGCCACAGCTTCAGTGTCTGTTTATAATATAGGCGGCGGAGCTTCTAATTATAGAGAGCTTTGATTGGACAGTGCAGAGTGATGTCATCAAAATCCCTGACCCAGTTTTGAATGCTTATATTTTCTAAATGCGAATTTTGTCGTTTTGGAGAACACTTGTTGACTGTAAAGCTAACATATAACGACAATAAAGAAATCTATCTATCTAAAAGCCAAAAAACTTTAACATTTTGATTTCATGGGGTCTTTAAGGTGATCTCACTCGCACCCACGGGAGATTAATCAGAGTTTATTTTTTGATAATACCCATTAGCCTGTACATTATCCTTTAATTGTTACTTTTGAGGCATTGTTCATTAGAAGTTAACTGTACGGGACGGTCCGACTGTGTCTTTAAAAACTCCTGAAAGCGCTGGAGAATGATGTCAGACTGAACGCGAAATCACTTCCTGAACTGAGAGAGAGAGAGAGAGAAAGAGAGAGAGAGAGAGAGAGAGAGAGAGAGAGATGGGCAGATCGCTGTTGTTGTAGACAGACAGACAGACAGACAGACAGCAGTGGAGGTGAGGAGGGTCTGTCTGAACACACACACACACACACACACACGGACCCGCTGGAAACTCTTCACATCCAGAGAAACACCCCGACTGAAGGAGAGAGTCTCCGGGTAAATATCACATCTGACACGCAGCATGTTTGAGCTCTGACTGCATGACGCATATGGGGCCATATTTATATTTCTACTTCATATATTCTGTGATTCAGAGTGTACAGCTGCATTCACACTGATGGGGATCCGATTTCACTGAAACTTGGGGTTGCTTTCTTAACCGTAATGTCTCACGTTCAGGCTGATGAAACTTGTTTAAAAGATAAATAAACTGTGGCAGTGAAGGAATGCAGGTGGAATGTGTTCTGCGAGCATATTGTGAAACGTGTGTGTGTGTGCGCGTGTGCGCGCGCGCGCGCCTGTGTGTGTGTTTGAGTTTATTAGTGATTTAATGCAGAATGATGATTATGATGATGGACACTCACTGCAGAAAATCATACACTGTTAAAACTCAGAGCAGAACATTTACTTTTGCAAAGCTGTGTGTGTCAACTATTGCTTTTTAACATGTATGCCAATCTGAAAATGCTCTTATGCAGTTTTCAGGGCATGTGCAATGATATTCTGTGAAGGAACTTGAAGTTCTTGAATATTGAAAAGAAAGATTGTCATACACAGATTGACGTGCCACAGCTAAATTCTGTGTTTTACCATGACCGAATCTCTGGTTGCAGAAATACTTTTATTCATAAATGAAGTTCATTGTGGCTTGACTCCTCAGCTGTGGACTTCAGTGTTCATTGAAACCGGATGTCATTTTTAACTCACTTGAACAGGGCATGGGCCGGACATAAACCAGCTAATGCAAGGCAAGTTTATTTATACAGCACATTTCATACACTATGGCCATTCAAAGTGCTTTACAGAACATGATTAAAATAATCACAAAATAAAAGCAAGGGAAATTAAAACAGTTATAGAAGAAATTAAAAGAGTAAAAAGATGATGCATAGATAAACTTCTCATCTGGCGAAACACCGGTGTATCATATTTTTCACAACTCCCAGTTTTACTCTGAGATTTTCCCATGGTGATTACACTGTGTGTGTGTGTGTTCTTTCCAGCTACCGGTTTGAGACAGACTGATAAGGCGAGTTTGTTCATCGTGTGTTCAGACCAGACTTGTGCTGAGCTTTAGATTTGAGGGTTTGTTGCTTTAAGATTATTCAGAAGATGACTAAATTAGAGAAAGGAAGTTTGGTCAGAGGAGAGAGTGTATAGCCACATGAAGTGTGTGTGTGTGTGTGTGTGTGTGTGTGTGTGTGTGTGTGTGTGTGTGTGTGTGTGTGTGTGTGTGTGTGTGTGTGTGTGTGTGTGTGTGTGTGTGTTCTTTCCAGCTACCAGTTTGAGACAGACTGATAAGGCGAGTTTGTTCATCGTGTGTTCAGACCAGACTTGTGCTGAGCTTTAGATTTGAGGGTTTGTTGCTTTAAGATTATTCAGAAGATGACTAAATTAGAGAAAGGAAGTTTGGTCAGAGGAGAGAGTGTATAGCCACATGAAGTGTGTGTGTGTGTGTGTGTGTGTGTGTGTGTGTGTGTGTGTGTGTGTGTGTGTGTGTGTGTGTGTGTGTGTGTGTGTGTGACTCTTGCATGCTGCTGTCTGGTTTCCAAGACATGTGACTGTGCACAATGCCTCCTTTCCTATGAAACTAACATGTGATCCATGGCATTTCCTGAATACGATTGCTCTCTCCGTCTTGATAATATCTAACAAATATTTTATGTGTGCACAGTGAGTCATTTCAGCAGAATAGTGTCATATTCTGCATTGAACGAAGCCTAACGTCTGCTTTTCCGTGTTTCTCCTCGTGTGAGGAGGTTTTGAGAGAGTTTTGAAGTGTGGTCGAGCCACAGGGCTTCTTCACACCGCGGTAAAACTCACACCAGCTGTTTCTGCAAATGTGCTGAATATGAATATGAATGTACAGCACTGCTTTTTTTTTTTTTTTCAGTGGCTGAATCTTAAATAAGTCTTACAGCCTTTGCAAAATGTAATTCATTGTTGCTATTTCAAGCTATCGGAATATTTTTATTAGTTTTAGGCCCACGTGTCATTGGCCATTTGGGTTTCTCTTGAATATGGATGGGTTTTGCTCTGTGGTTTCACACAATGTGAACCTGTATTAAAGAGTGTGTTTTCTGTGACCTTCTGTAGTTTTGTTGATGGCTTTTGAGTATGAGGGCATATATCACCAAACATGCCCATGTTGGCTTTTGTCTAATTACAGGGTTCGTACAAGCTGCTTAAAATGCTTAAAGTACTTGAATTTGACTTTTTGAAATGTAAGTCCTGGAAAACCCTTGAAAACAGACATACAGTATTTATGAAAAGGTGCTTGAATTATTGAAAGACAATATATGTGAAATTAGTGTTTATTTTATCAATAAAACAATCTTTTCACACAGAATGAACTCTGTAGCCCGTCTGATATAGATATAGAGCCACTTCACATGGCTATGAGTGTGATATTGCTCATAAATATCCAAGTTTATGATACAGCTTTCATTCTTCATGTCAATCATATATTCATGGGAGAAAAATTGAAAAAAGAAATTGATATCTTTCAATGGTTAAAGAAAGTTTCCGCAGTCATTGCATCTGCTGCACTTTATTAGTACCATTTTGTTTTATTAGTTTCTTTATCTATTAACCATTTTCAGAATTTGAAAGATAATAAAGATATTGTTTGATAAGTGAGATCTCTGAATGAAGTCCTTGAAAACCAAAAAGTACTTCCTTGAATTTCATTGTACAGAATGTGAGCGAGGCCTGTGATTAGACGAGCTTCTACATAAAGGCAGATTAATACACTGGAGTTTGATTGGAAACTCTTTGGCATGGACAACTGAAGACATGGGAAGTGTTTTCTCCTCTCGTCTGCGATGTGACGAGTCTGTTTATTCACTATGCTTCAACAAAATAAAGAAAAACCACATGAATTTCCCTCGTATTCCTCATGTGATCGCACACACTTTGCACATGGGAAGCATGTGGTTTCTGAACAGTTCCCATGTGCAGAATATGCGACCGCATGTGTTTTTGTGCGTGTGGTTTTTCGATAAGGGATTTCTCCTCTTCTCACCTCTAGTAAACCTGGCTTTGGATGTTCCTCTTTTGTAAGTTGCTTTGGATAAATGCATGACCATATGGTTAGTTGCATTGTTTTTTATGATGTAGGGCTGCACGATCATGACAAAAATCATAATTGTTGATTATTGCCTTGAAATTGTAATTACGATTATCACAATTTACATTTGAATTATGTTTTGAATAGCTTTTAGCCATTGTTTGAAGTGACATATTGTTATAACACTCTTCCTGAGAAACCATTGCCTCAAATGTCAAATATACATGTTTATTTATTTATTTAAAGAAACCAAAGTAAAAAGATGCATGGTAATTATAATGTCATAGGCTACTAAAATGAAAACAACAGAGGAAAAACCCTTAAGATAATCTAGAAAGATAAACAATCTTAAACACAGAATAATGTGGATTTTTTGTTTTGTAATTGTGCCTTTGAATGATTACATAATTGTGGCATCCATAATTGTAATCGCGATTACAAATTCGATGAATTGTGCAGCCCTATTAATATGCCTTGTGTTCTCCTCTAAACCTGGCTCTTTTGTAAGTCGCTTTGGATAAATGCATGACTTTATATTGTTTATTATTATGCATTAACTAATGATCTCTGCAACGGAAGTGAATCAGTCAAAACTAACTTTATCTGGACAATAACTTTATTCTAGAGCTGCTGTAAAGCCTAAACAATCTCTGTTACTGTAATCTCCTATCATCACTGTAAAGCTGCTGTGAAACACTCTATATTGTTAAAGCGCTGTATAAATGAAGGAGACTCGACTTGACATTTAGTACTATTTTTCCTGTCTGTCCGTCCATCTTTGGGTCATGACCCCCTGTTTTTAAAGCCGTTTTCTGTGGTCATGTGTGCATGGAGCGTTCTCTCCCAGCACACAAGGCCGTGTCTCTCCGTGTGTGTGTGTGTGTCTCAGTGCATGCCTGTAACAGCGCTGTCTTTGGTTTGGCCGGGGTCCAGGGCCCGATGACGCGCACAGCTGTATTTTTGCACCGTGTCCTGATTTGCCTTCCCGAGGCCTCGCTCATCCACACATTCCTCATGGGGCTGAAGGGGCAGTCGGGGTTTGTTGGGTGTCTCGGGGCCGAACCCTGACGGGCCCCTTCGCTGAGGGCCTTATCTGAACACAATGAGCTCGCTCTGAACATCAGTAATGAGATCTCGGCCCATGCAGGGACTCTCCAGACGTGCTGGGATTTGTACTATAGTGTACGCTCTACACGATCCACAGACTTCTTGAATACATATGTGATTGGAAATCTGGAATCTGAGGGAGCAAAGAAATCAAAACATTGAGAAAATCTCCTTTAAAGTTGTGCATTTATGTTGGGTATTGTGCTGCATTCACTCATAATAATACATGTTTTATATATTTACGGTAGGAAATTAACAAAATATCTTCATGGAACATGATCTTTACTTAATATCCTCATGATTTTTGGCATAAAAGAAAAATTGATAATTTTGACCCATACACTGTATTGTTGGATATTGCCACAGATATACCCGTGCGACTCGAGACTGGTGACGTGATCCAGGGTCACATATGATGTTGCTCAAGTTCAAATGCTCACACATATTGACTTGGCTTAACAGTGACTTCTGTGTCCTGTGCTTCACACATCTCTACACGATGGGTCTCTTTTGCAAGCGAAATGTGAGATATTTTAGATATTTTAATATCTTGATATTTTAGCCTATATGGATTCCAAACATAATGTAACGGGGTTGAAACATCTTCTGAATAGTATTGCGAGTAGGGATGCACCGATATGAACATTTTGGCCGATACCGATAACAGATCAATCTTAAAACTGAGTATTTCAATCTGACTCATTAAAGGCATTCTGGGTAATAATGTGCTTGAAACGGTCTTATTTCTCAGTAGTGGACTGCTAAACACAGGCTTTTTCAGCTGATTCTTAAACTACAACTAATAGGATTATGACATGATACTATTTTAAATGATATAAAAATTCAAAAAGGAAAATACAGTTCAGTGCAACATGTGAAGTCATATAAGCTACATAAAATTATTAATGAGAACATTATAATTGTGTGTTTGTGACATGGCTTTTAATGTTTTTTTATTTTATTTACATTTATATAAAAATTTGTATGCATATTTATCAGCCAATATATCGGTTATCGGCTAATTATCGGTTATCGGTATCGGCTAAAATTTTCAGATTGGCATTTTGACATTATTTTGTGTGTTTAAAGTGCAATAAGCAGCAAAAATAACTCAGTTTAGTCCTGAGAGGAGGCTTTATGTGTGTGAGCTCAAAATCTGCGGGAATAAGTACAATAATGCTGATTTTGTTTATTCTGTGGAAAATCAGAATTGGAAGCGTTTCAGATATTTCAATATGTATCGAAAAATCGTATTTTATTAGTTTATTATTTCACATGCCTTTTTAAAAAGACAACAATTGAAAAATGCATGTATTATATTTGAAATCTGGCGTGTTGGTGGGTGTTAATGTCATATATGCACATTTTTATAATCCATGGCATGAGAAAATGAGTTTTCTGCCAACCGTGTAACTTTTAAAATGGATGCATGAAATGAAGAACAACCCCAGCTCTCACATATGACTGAACCACACTGCGTTACTCTCAGTCATGTGTCGAGAACAATATTATTCCTGTAAAAACAAAAGCATTTCTGTCCCATGACAGAGTTGAGTTGTGAGGCCGATATCAGTGAAGTCCTGTGTTGTGCCAGTCCTGCGACGCTCCAGGGTTAGGGTTCAGATAGCATGTAGTCCATGTTGTTTACAGTCACTAAACTCCCACTGGCATTATTAATAGAAACGACGCACCTGTCGCTCTTTCTGACGCCTGGACTCTGATCCTCTGCATTCAAATTTCAATTCAAATCAAATGCAGTTGCTTCACACACACACACACACACGCACACGCACACACGCACACGCACACACACACACACACACACACGCGTGCACACACGCACGCACACACACGCACACACGCGCACACACACGCACACGCACGCACACACACACACACACACACACGCACGCACGCACACACACGCACACGCACGCACACACACACACACACACACACACACACACACACACACACACGCACGCACGCACACACACAAGCACACACACGCACACACACGCACACACACACACACACACACACACTACCATTTAAATGTTTCTGAAAGAGTCTCTTCTGCTCGGAAACGCTGCGTTTATTTAATCAAAAATACAGTGAAACAGAGAAATATTATTATAATGTAAATCATCTGTGAATATATAGTAAAGTGTCATTTATTCCTGTGATCAATTTTCAGCATCATTACTCCAGTCTTCAGTGTCACATGATCCTTCAGAAATCACTCTAATATGATGATTTGATGCTCAAGAAACATTTATGATTATTATCAGTGTTAAAAAAACATTCATATTTGTGTGGAAACCTTTGATAAGTTCAAAAGAACAGCGTTTAATTGAAATAGAAATATTTTGGAACATTATAAATGTCTTTACTGTCACTTTACATCAATTTAATGCGTCCTTGATGTATAAAAATATTAATTTCTTTTTTTTAAATCATACGTGCCCCAAACATGTACAATGTAGGTCAAAATAATGATTTCTGAAGGATCATGTGCTGATTTGAACACATTTATGATTCGTATTTGTGCGTAAACCGTCATACATTTGACTTTTCAGGATTCTTTAATGAATAGAAAGTTCAAAAGAACAGCATTGATTTAAAATAGAATCTTTTGTAACATAATAAAAGTCTTTTCTGTCACTTTTGATCAGTTTAATGCGTCCTTTCTGAATAAGGCTATTAATATCTCACCGACCCAGAGCTTTACAGTCCCTCTATTAACCTGTTCAGTCAGATACTGGAGTGAAATGTGGGTGTAATGATGTAATGATGTGTAAACAGTCCATATACTGTTCACGGAAAACTGTTGATGCTTAATTGTATTTCTGTGTACTTTTCATAAGGGAAATATGGGATGAAGGAGATCAATCTGCTGCAAAAAGAACAATATGTGTGTTTTTATGGACGTATTAAACCCACGATATGATAGGAATGTGTCAGGACTCGGAGTGTGTGATTCACGGTCAAACTTGTGCCGGAGGTTTGATAGTTTGTTAAATTAAAAGGCTTTTTCTGTCTCTCCCTCCCCCTCTGTGTCTTTGTGATTTCTGGTAAGTGACATGACTGGCCTTTGGCATAACGCCTGGCATGATCACATGGTATGGATGTGTGTGTGTGTGTGTGTGTGTGTGTGTGTGTGTGTGTGTGTGTGTGTGTGTGTGTGTGTGTGTGTGTGTGTGTGTGTGTGTGTGTGTGTGTGTGTGTGTGTGTGTGTGTGTGTGTGTGTGTGTGTGTGTGTGTGTGTGTGTGTGTGTGTGTGTGTGTGAATAATTCCACATGAATGACTGTGTGTGTATATTGTATAATTCCAGCAGGAGAGCTCACTGTTGTTCAGGACCGTTTGAGCTGGGATCTGTTGCTGTGTTTGATACACATGTTAAAACACGCACATGCTAAAACTAGCATGCTAACCATTGTTCTTCATTTGTTTACATAGGAGTTTTTCATCATAGTTGACGTGAGGAATCCTCACAGTGTAATAGCAAAGTGACCCTTTTATTAGTGGTCAAGCATTTATTAAATATCATTATGAATGATTCCTCAGTGAGGAGAGGTGTGTTGCTGCTTTATTCAACATTTTCACCTGCTGGACCAGAAAACAGGTGGAAAAATCCCACAGAGGCACATTATGGCTCTTCTGTGGCGTACAGTGCACGAGGAAAACTGTGAAGGATAGTTTCTGTCATGGAGTAAAAAAGTCAAATAGGTAATCGTGACTTTTTATCTCACAATTCAGACTTTTTTTTCCGGGATTCTGAGTTTAAATCCTTGAATTCTGACTCCCCCCCCCCTCCCCCCACACGCCTGGAAATCATGTGCAGAAAGTTTAAGTTTAAATCTCGCAATTCTGACTATTTTCCCTGGAATTCTGTGTTCATATCTTATAATTCTGACTTTATTTCTGGAATTCTGAGTTTAACCCCTTTCCGAAAAAAGTGAGAATTGTGAGATATAAACACAGAACTCCAAGGAAAATTGTCCGAATTGCAAGATTTAAACTCAGAATTCTAGGGGAAAAAAGTCAGAATTGGAAGATGTAAACTCAGAATACTGAAAAAAGTATCCGTCTGCGATCCCGTGACGCGAAAGGGGTTAAAGCCCAGAATTCTGACTTTTTTTCTGGAATTCTGAGTTTAAATCTTGCAATTCCAACTATTTTCCCTGGAATTCTGTGTTTATATCTCACAATTCTCACTTTTTTTCCCGGAATTCTGAGTTTATATCTGCATGGGCAAACATCATCACACACACTTTCTTACAATCAATATCAGTCTCAGCAGAATCTAAAGTGTAATGCTCAGCTTTATAGATCTTCAATATTATTATGAATTATCTCTTTTACTATGACTGGCACATTCTTGTCCTCCTGCTGTGATCCAGATCTTTGGTTGAGCTCCAGGAGAACGTCTGGAGAATCTCCGGGAGCATCCCGTCTTCCTCCTGTCCTACAGTCTTCATCCATGATCCAGTGCAAACCCATCTTGCCTTCGGGCTCGTTAATGTTTCTTACGGACTGATAATGATCAATAACAAGAGTTACATAATTCACAGAACTAACAATCATCTCAGTTCACTGTGAAAGCTGTTTGTTTAATTATTATTATGTGTGTGTGGATGAGCAATGAAGAGTCCAGATGAAACGCTGAAGATGGTTAATATTTCATCAACAGTTTTGAGCATCTTCAGAGTTTTACTGACAGTCTGTATGTATTTACACTCTTTAATGCTCTTTTACACAACATCTGCATTATGGTATTATGAGATTAATGTCATGTATCTCAGCTCATATAATGTAAGCCTTTATAAATTGTTAAATAAAAACAGGAACTCATTTCCAAGATTATGACAAAAATCTTTGTTGATATTAATGTTAATGCCAATTAATAGAAAGCAAAAAAATTGTGTTTGGGTAAAAGGCATGAAGTAGTTAATTGCTTTCTGTCATTAGAGAATCGAGAGTTCATTGATTATTTTACTGGCATGAAAAACTAAATGGTTATTTAAACTGGGAATGCAAAATCCTTGATACAACATGAGCAGATCTGAACATAATGCTGCGATCAACACTTTTTATTCATTTCTCTTTCTCTGAGTTTTGGTGATTTTGGTGTCATTTTTTCCGATAGAGCAGCTGTGGAAAGTATTTGAGTAAATGCAATTAATTACTGTATATTTTAGGCTGTATATCAAAGATATTAGCAACTTTTACTCTCTACTTGACTACATTTCTTGACTACATCTGTGAAGAGTAATGCAATTACTCGTTACGTTTTGCATGGCACTTCTTCTTCTGCAGTTTTATTGCTGCTATATAAAGAAGCGATATCGCCATCTACAGGACACTGACTATTTCATTTTACTTCACATTATTTGATTAATTATATGAAGGATATTGGTTTGCTTTTGGCCTTTTGAGCACTTGAGCTGAACTGAGACGTGAGGGTTTGTAGACGTCTAAGAGGCTGTTGTGTCGACCTGGATTTATTGCAATATTAAGGTGTTCAAATGTGAAAATAAACATGATTTCTCATAAATCAACTGTTTCTTGTTTTTCACTGGCATGTCTCTTAGGTGTCGAGGACTATAGTTCATCTCTGAGTCGTCGTTCAATACGAGTTACTGAAGTTCTGCTGAACTCAGATCCTCGAAGACTTTACTCGAGTCATATTGATATTGGTGACTTGTAATTTTGTAATAGAGTCATTTTTGCTGTAAGGTATCTGTACTGTAACTCAAGTATGGCTTCCAGGTACTCTTTCCACTTCTGTCTCTCACACACACACACACACACACACACACACACACACACACACACACACACACACACACACACACAGCTGGTTTTCGTTGTGGCCGTTGGAGCTGTTAGTCTCTGACTCATATGTGTAGTTACTCAGCAGAGAGTTTTACTCTATTCACTCACGCTTTCACTGAACACTCTGTGCGCTGACGTGTGTGTGTGTGTGTGTGTGTGTGTGTGTGTGTGTGTGTGTGTGTGTGTGTGTGTGTGTGTGTGTGTGTGTGTGTGTGTGTGTGTGTGTGTGTGTGTGTGTGATGATGATGATGGGTCAGATCATGAGTGTTTTTAGCTTTGCATGTTTTCAGTTCTCTAATACCGGATAATGATGAGATGAAATCATTATTGCACTTCTCCATTATTTATTTCTGGAATGCTTTAGTCAAGATAACTGTGTTAGTCACTCATGAGGCATCCAGAGATGGGCTTGCCTTAATTGTGTGGGATTGAATTATGGTGTTTCGGAAATTCCCTTTCGTGTAGTGTGTGATAAAGCTGTTTGTGAGTGTAAAATGCACAGATAAGTGCAGATAAATTGAGTTTTTGTAGGTTTGTAACTAATTTGCATAATGCCCGCCTCTGGTCTTGATTGGCTGAGCAGCGTCTCTTAGCCCCGCCCTCAAACACTGTAGTGTATCTGAGACTGGAAGAGTTTGGTTCGTGTTGTTCATGTGGAGAAGACTCTGTTTTGGTGAGATTGATACGGTTAAACCCACGCCATCGTTACTGTTCGTATCACTGTGATCAAGAGCTGAGATTCAGATATGATAATGAGCGTTTGCTTCTGACCAATCACAGCAGAGCAGTTCTCAGAGAGGCGGGGCTTAGAGAGACTGAATCCTCGATGGAAGCGTTTCAGACACTGAGAGGAAAGAGCTGACGCTGCAGTGGAGATTATGAGGACATTAGTGTTTTATCACTGCAAACAATGCTTTTCTTACTTAATATTTTTGTCTTGTTTCCAGTCCAAATATCTAAAAATTCTTAAATCAAGATGCATTTACTAGATGAATAAAATGCTATACGATATGTCTTGTTTTCCAGGGGAATTAAGCAAAATTAAGTGATTTGTTGGTTAAAAAAGACGAAATGATCTGCCAATGGGGTGTGAAAAATAATCTTAATTCAAACAGAAACAATATTATATTTCTTACCCCTTTGACAGATAATTTTGCTTGTTTTAAGCAAAAACTCCCCAGAAAACAAGACATAATATCATATGTCATTATTTTACTCATCTAGTAAATGCATCTTGATTTAAGAATGTTTAGATATTTGGACTGGAAACACTGAGTAAGAAAGGCATTGTCTGCAGTGTGAGCTTGAGTGCATGACTGTAGGAGACTCCGAAACAACATCAGGATCCTTTAGAAACAGCACAATAGTGTACATGAACACGTGATGATCTGAAGGTCTGCGGAGGGAGACTCACGGACTCGTGTGTGTGTGTGTGTGTGTGTGTGTGTGTGTGTGTGTGTGTGTGTGTGTGTGTGTGTGTGTGTGTGTGTGTTATCTGGACTGTTCCTGCGCTGAATTCCCCGCTCACACTTCCACAGAATCGATCCGTGTTTGCAGAGAAGGACAGCAGCAGATCTGAATAACCTCGTGCTTTACTCACACCAGTCATCCTGGAAATAACCTAGAACTAGACTCTGAGTCTCAGAACGTTTGAAGTGTGTTTTTGAGACATTAAGTATCAGATGAACTGCATTCTGCTCTGTGTCCTGATGCTGTCTGCTGTCTGCGCTCCGTACTGAAGTCTGTTTGCACTCTTTTCTCTGGTGTTTTCTGTACAGCCAGTCATCGACCAACACTGAGACTTTTATGAACTCACTATTGATTTCAGATTTACCATAGACCACACACAGAAGTTTCACTTATTTATTATTTATTTAAAAAATTTTTTAATTCAAATGATTACAATTATTTCATTTTTAATTCTAAATAAAAGTATTTAAAATTATTAAATTATTAATAATTTTTAAATGTATTTATTTAAAAAAAACAAATCTAATAATTACAATTATTTAATCACAATGATTTAATTAATGTATTATTATTATAATTTTCCTTTTTATTTATTTATTTATTTATTTATCAATCACGATTGCTTGCTCGTTCTCCCACGTCAGGCACGTACGGTTGAGTTTCTGTTTACCATATTTCAGTGCTTTATACACATTCACTGATCAATGTCGACTTATTTAACAATCTTTTTCTGAGCGTTTGGAAGCGTCCGAGTGTGAGGTAAATGCACTGTCGATGGATGAACAGAAAGCTCTCAGGTTTCCTTATAATATCATCATTTGTGTTTCGAAGATGAAGGAAAGTCTTGGCGGTTTGGAGCGACACGAGGGAGAGTCATGATGACGGTCTTCAGGTTTGGGTGAACTGTCTCTTTAAGGGTTTGTTCGAGTGTGAGCAATAGCACTGTAGTGATGCTCGACTTCACAACCCATAACCAGTTATAAACTCATAACCTCTGATTCATAACCAGTTAGAAAGTGTGTGTGTGTGTGTGTGTGTGTGTGTGTGTGTGTGGAGCAGGAGAGGATTGTTTGATAGAAATGTGGGTGTGATGTGTGTGTTGAGTCACTTTCAGACGCGTTTGACACACATGCACACGCACACACTTTTAACCACACACTCACGCACACACTCTGTCTCTAACACTCTCTCTCTCACACACACACACACACACACACACACACACACACACACACACACACACACACACACACACACACACACACACACACACTCTCTCTCTCTCTCTCTCTCTCTCTCTCTCTCTCTCTCTCTCTCTCTCTCTCTGCTTGAGTGTAGTTGGTCATTACTCAGTGTTTCTATGCTCTCATGTTACTCTGTTACGGTGTTACTCTGTGTTCTTTAGTATTGCTGGATCTTTCCATAGATCTCATATAATAAAGGCTAGATGTCTCGTCCGCGCTGCTGGCCAATGGAGATCGACGTCCGCACACGGCGGCCATCTTGCCACAGGGAGCTCGCTCACTCGTAACATTGTGTTAATGGTGCATGTACTTTTTAAATAACCATAACTTGTTATTTTCAAACGGTTTGGTTTGTTATAGACGTCAGAGATGTAGTTATGAGTTATCAATAAATATAATATTATATATTTAAACATGTTCAAGCATCCAGAATTATAGCCACGTTAATAACGTTTGTAAGAAACCAAACCGTTTGTAAATCCGTCAAGATTTCAGCGAGATAAGAGGATTTGTGTTCGTGCTGATCACTCACTTTACTTCAGATACCATAGAGCTCGCCAGAAAGCTTCCCTGTGACAAGATGGCCGCCGGTGTGATGCCGTTCGAGACTCCGCCTTAAGACATCTACTATCTAGCCTTATATGGATATCTATGGATCTTTCTTCCATTTCACTTACACTTCTTCCCAGTAATATCTTAAGGACAGTCTTGTCTTATTTGCCTCACACATATTATTAATTGTCAAGACGAAGGAGAGAAAGAGAATTTACTGGAGAGATGATGTTTTCATGCCCAGATTTCTGCGTACACACAGTTTAAGTTATCTTAGGTTATCCCTACAGAACACATCAGTCATGTCCCATCACACATTCCTCTGTCCCAGAATAACTCCTCATCTCCATGTCTCTGACATGTGATCCTCACACACATGTTCATGACTTCAGATTACATGTCACACAGTGTGAACATCTAGAGTCTCTCCGTCACGATCAGAGCCTCGGATGATAATAACACACACGGAAAATAGCTTCGTTTTATGATGGACATTATCAAATGCAATTTTAATCACTTCTGCACAAGGGCTGCTCAACCTGGCAAAACATTCTATAAAATATTATTATTATTATTATTATTACTAAATAAATATACAAAAATGCTGCACAACTTGGCCAAAAAATGCTGATATCAATATGGATATAAAATAACAATAATAATATTTATTGTTGTTATTACTACTACTAATGCTATTACTACTATATAAATATATAAAATGACTAAATAGAAAACATGATTGCCATTTAAAATGCATTAAAAAAATCTGCACAAGGGCTGCACAATTTGGGAAATTTTGTAATTATATATCAATATGGGTATGAAATAATAATAATAATAATAATAATAATATTGAAAAAACAATATATAAAGTACTAAAAAACTAAATAAGAAATATTACTCTTGTAATATATAACTATAAAATAAAAACGTATTTAATAAAAATATAATAATAATTTAATTTTATATTACAACTGTAAAATGACAATACTAATATTTACGTCTGTCGTCATTTCTTTATTTTCAGACGTTAAACATCTGAACTTTTATACTGATGGAAATGCTTCATGAATCCACTTGTTGGTAAAATGTACGAGTGCTTTTAGTGCTTTTAGTGCTTTCATTGATGTGCATATCTGTTCACATCTCAGAAAATATGTTTTGTTTTCATGTTTCATGACGCTTTATAGAGGCCCTAGTGTGCTTTTCTACGTGTTCATCTTTCTGTAATGTTGCTGTTCGATCATGAAGAAGCTCCAGTTCTTCTCTATATCAGAGTCAGTGTTCCTGAACTCCTGAAACGCCTCCATTGTAGTCTTGAGTTTCTTCTGGGAACACGTCACAATATTCCTCCTCATAATAATTCATGTGCAGAATAAAGGGGCGGGGCCTGGTTGAGTTAGTTAGTAGTGTGTTAAACTGGCGGTTATGGAAAGGGGCGGGACATTTCCCAAACACACTCGAAGCGCTCGACCAATCACAACACACCGCTCCAGTCGACCAATCAGAGCACAGTGTGCTTTTCAGAAGGAGGGGCTTCATAGAGACAGGAAGTAAACAGAGCGTTACTGACAGACTGGGAAGAGAGGAGCCGCAACAATGGAGAATATGAGGAGAATAATCAACATTCACGCAGGAAAACCTGTTCTAGTAGAGCACAAAGAACATAATCAGAACTATGTAAAAGAGTGTAATAGGTTGTATTTAAAATGTGTGTTTTGTGAGTCTCCTGAAGTCTGTGATTGTGTTTTCTCTGTGGTTCTGAGACACACAGCTCGTGTCGTGAGTCTCTGTGTCCTTGTGCTTTATGTGTGTCTGAGAGCGTGATGACTCTCAGACGGAGATCTCTCCTTTCACTGAAGCAGACGCAGGTTTAAACCTTCAGATCGATGTACACCAGACACAAAACTGCACAGAGTATTCACACTGCAGTCAGAGTCTGCCCGTGACACTTACAACAAGATATTTTGAAAAAAACCCAATTGTTTTATTTTTGTATTTTCAGTTTTCAATTTTTTGTCATTTTATTAGTTATTGTTTTTATTTATTTTTTAAATAATTTTTATTTGAGCTATTTTAACACATCAAGGTAAACTAACTGAAATGATACTATCTATCTATCTATTTATATATATATATATAAATATATATATATATATATATATATATATATATATATATATATATATATATATATATATATATTAGGGGTGGAACGGTACATGTATTCGTATTGAACCGAGACGGTACGGGCGTCACGGTTCGGTGCATGAATACACACGGAGAATACACAGTATAAAAATAAATAAACCTCGCATGCAAATTAATTATTGTAATGCGGAACTACTGTTAGATACGCGGGTTCTTTAGGGACACCTAATCTGTTGCTCCGCCTTAGCTCTGAAGCTCCGTGGCTATAACTTATGGGCTATAATCATAGACATAATATCTATGGCTATAATCATAGACAGGCTATAATGGACAGGCTGCGATGTCAAGTTTGCAATGCTGGAATATGTTGTGTGTGTGCTTGCGTGCGTGCGTGCGTGTGTGCGTGTGTGTGTGTGTGTGTGTTCAGAGAGGCGCGGGCGCGATCGAACAGTGGAAACATAAAAACATACTCATTTTGTTCATTGGACATCATTCAAACTGCAAAGTGTTTACTTATATTTGTGTACACTCGTAATAAAACACAACTTTGTGCTTTTGTCAAACTGTAAACTCTTGTCAAACTGTAACCTACAACTGTCACCCAACACAGTGAGTAAGTTACACATTCTACATTGATTAAAAGAAAATCTAATTTGTTTTTAATGGTAGTATTATTTTATACAGAAATAAATTATTTATAATTCAGATGAGAATAAAGTTAGTGTTATTAAAATTTTAAGGAAAACAAATATATTGATCTGAAATATAGCAAATTAATTTTAAATTCATTCAGGTACAATTACCAAACATATCTCAAGGTCTTTTTGTCTTTTATTAATTTAATTAATAAACTAATTATATAAAACTATTGGCAATGCACTACAAATAAACTGGTTCTATGCCTTTACTTTATTAATAAAACTTATTTAAAAAATACAAGGCTTAAAACATTTATTTTCCTTTGGTGGAACAGCCTAGAGTTCTCAACGGGCCTGAAAGCCTACAGACATGCACAATAAAAAAAAATTGCCTTCTACATTTTTGTTTTGCTTTTCCCTCCATGATTGTACCGAACTCGTACTGAACCGAGGTATGAACCGAACCGTGACTTCTGTGTACCGTTCCACCCCTAATATATATATATATATTGAAATGTTTTGTTAGTTTTAGTTTTCATTGCAATTTTGTTAGGAATTGTGCTTTCGTCTTTTATTTATATATATATAAACAGAACTACAATGAAAAGTAAAAATAAAAAAAATACAAATAATACAAATAATTTTATTTTACTTTTCACTGTAGTTCTGTTAAGAATTGTGCATTTGTCTTTGTTTTAGTTGTTGTTTTTAATTCTTATACATTTTTATTGCAGTTTTAGTATCTTTAATACATCATGTTTGGCCGCCGGCTGAAATGAAACAAGTTAAAGTTCTGCAGAAGTGAGTTTGTGTTTCTGTACGTTCCTCACGCTGGGCTCTGATTGGCTGGGGTTTGTGTTTCTGTATGTTCCTCATGCTGGGCTCTGATTGGTCGGCCTGTTGCCGGGGAGCTGATCTCGACGTGGACTGAATGTCTCGTGTCTGTCTGTACATTTAGACCTCGACTTCAGCTCGACTGCAGTGTTTGAATATTTATAAAGCAGATCGTTCACGTAAAGAGGGTCGGCGAGCACCACACACACACACACACACACACACACACACACACACACACACACACACACACACTCTGCAGATTATGTGTGTCACAGACACTTCTTCAGGAGCAGAATGTCCCAGACTTCTCCTTTATCCTGACAGAGCCGTTTTCCTCTCGTCTGATGATCTCTGTGTCTGCTGCAGTGCATCATGGTCCGGTTTTTCCTCTCGTCTGATGATCTCTGCGTCTGCTGCAGTGCATCATGGTCCGGTTTTCCTCTCGTCTGATGATCTCTGCGTCTGCTGCAGTGCATCATGGTCCGGTTTTCCTCTCGTCTGATGATCTCTGTGTCTGCTGCAGTGCATTATGGTCCGGTTTTTCCTCTCGTCTGATGATCTCTGTGTCTGCTGCAGTGCATTATGGGCCGGTTTTCCTCTCGTCTGATGATCTCTGTGTCTGCTGCAGTGCATTATGGGCCGGTTTTTCCTCTCGTCTGATGATCTCTGTGTCTGCTGCAGTGCATTATGGTCCGGTTTTCCTCTCGTCTGATGATCTCTGTGTCTGCTGCAGTGCATTATGGTCCGGTTTTCCTCTCGTCTGATGATCTCTGTGTCTGCTGCAGTGCATTATGGTCCGGTTTTCCTCTCGTCTGATGATCTCTGTGTCTGCTGCAGTGCATTATGGTCCGGTTTTCCTCTCGTCTGATGATCTCTGTGTCTGCTGCAGTGCATTATGGGCCGGTTTTTCCTCTCGTCTGATGATCTCTGTGTCTGCTGCAGTGCATTATGGTCCGGTTTTCCTCTCGTCTGATGATCTTTCTGTCTGCTGCAGTGCATCATGGTCCGGTTTTCCTCTCATCTGATGATCTCTGTGTCTGCTGCAGTGCATTATGGGCCGGTTTTCCTCTCGTCTGATGATCTCTGTGTCTGCTGCAGTGCATCATGGTCCGGTTTTCCTCTCGTCTGATGATCTCTGTGTCTGCTGCAGTGCATTATGGGCCGGTTTTCCTCTCGTCTGATGATCTCTGTGTCTGCTGCAGTGCATCATGGTCCGGTTTTCCTCTCGTCTGATGATCTCTGTGTCTGCTGCAGTGCATTATGGGCCAGTTTTTCCTCTCGTCTGATGATCTCTGTGTCTGCTGCAGTGCATTATGGTCCGGTTTTTCCTCTCGTCTGATGATCTCTGTGTCTGCTGCAGTGCATTATGGTCCGGTTTTTCCTCTTGTCTGATGATCTCTGTGTCTGCTGCAGTGCATTATGGTCCGGTTGTGACGCGAGCTGCTGATAAATCAATGGTTCGGCTGAGTTTATGGAGTTCCTTATCAAAGATGTGCAAAGTCTATATTTAGCGTGTGTGACTCTGCATTATTCCTGCACGTACATGCACGTGTGTGTGTGTGTGTGTTTGTGTGTGTGCCGCAGAGGTTCATGGGTTATTATATCTGTGATATCACATGGCATCTGATGTTCAGGGAAAGAAAGCAGTAGTTATTTATTTCTAGTGTCGTCAAGTTCCGACTTAAAGATACTAGTTAAAATACTCGATTAAGGCAAAAATCATAATCATGATTAATAAACACGATCAGTGGGCGAGGTGACCAAACATTTGTCTCAATAGCAGTCTATATATCAAGTATATTTTGCTGGAAATAAATATGCAATGATTTCAAAATATAGATACCAGTGAAATTACTTATTAAAAGAAAAGGACAAGTCCTAAAACAATTATTGAAGAAAATCTGATATTCAGTAATACAATAAAAACAATGTAGACATTTTAAACTTACAGTATTCAGCTACAGTGTGATAATAGAAGCACATTTTGCGACGATAAACAATCTGGCAGCTGAGATTTGCTATATGGGATAAATTACTTTACATGAGTGTCCTCTCGCAGCGGCAGGGTGATCCTCCCAAACTCCATCCATGTGCCTTCTTTTCTAAGAAGCTTTCCCTGGTGGAGCAGAACAACAACATCGGTAATCGAGAGCTGCTCGCCATTAAACTAGCTCTCGAAGAATGAAGACACTGGCTGGAGGCAGCACATCACAAATTCGAGGTCATCACTGATCATCGCAACCTCGAATACCTGAGAGACTCAATCCTCGTCAAGCCTGATGGGCTTTATTCTTCACCAGGTTCAATTTCACAGTCTCATATCAACCTGGGGAAAAGAATTGTAAGGCAGATGCCTTATCGCGTCTTCACCAACCTGCTCCTGATGACTCTGCTCCTGAAACCATCCTCCCTCCAGCCATGATCGTCAGTCCAATAAGATGGGCCATCGATGAGCAAATCTCCCAAGCTAATCGCTCCAACCCTGCTCCACCGGGAGGTCCAGAAGGGCTCCTCTACGTTCCACCCACCTTTCGTCTGCCCCTTGTGGACTCAGCTCACACCTCTCCGGGCTCTGGACACCCAGGTAGCCGATGTACCCTCTCGCTCCTCCGTCAATGCTACTGGTGGCCAACCATGCCTCAGGATATCTCCCGGTACGTCAAGAGTTGCTCAGTCTGTGCCGTTACCAACACTCCCTGGTACCTCTTCCCATTCCGCATCATCCATGATCACATCTGGGCATTGACTTCATGACCGACCTACCACCTTCAAACAACCACACCAGCGTATTTGTAATAGTAGACCGCTTCTCAAAAGCCTGCAAGTTGATTCCCTTCAGAGGATTGCTCTGTGCTTTCGAAGTGGCCGAAGCAATGTTTCAAAATGTGTCTGTATTCCCGAAGACATCGTATCCGACCGGGGACCCCAATTAATCTCTAGAGTCTGGCAAGCATTCTTCAAACTCCTCGGAGTGTCCGTAAGCCTCTCCTCTGGTTACCATCCCCAAACTAACGGCCAGACTGAGCGGAAGATCCAGGAAATCGGGAGATACCTGAGGTCCTACTGCCACCAGAACCAGGACAGTTGGAGCCAGTTCCTCCCGTGGGCGGAGTACGCACAAAACTCACTCCGGCAATCCACCACCGGGCTCACCCCCTTCCAATGTATCCTTGGATACCCAACCTCCTTTGTTTCCCTGCTCGGGTGAGCCCTCGGAAGTTCCAGCTCTCAACCACTGGTTCGAGCAGAGCGAGAGGGTATGAGAGGGACTCAGCTCATGTGCAATAGACAAGCAGACACCTGTAGGACATCAACCCCTCGCTACCAACCAGGCCAGAAGGTATGGCTCTTGACGCGGGACCTCCGTCTCCGCCTGCCTTGCCGTAAGCTGAGTCCCTGGTACAAAGGTCCATTCACAGTGCAGAGGCAGCTCAACGACGTCACTTACAGGCTTAACCTTCCACATCACTACAGAATCTCACCATCCTTCCTCGTATCAGTCCTAAAACCTGACTCTGATCCTCTGTTTTCTGAAGAAGTACCTCCTCCTCCCAACATCACTGAAGAGGAACCGATCTAACGGGTCCGAGCTATCCTAGACTCGCGGCAACGGGATCCCAGACTGGAGTACCTCATCAACTGGGAGGACTACGGTCCCGAGGAGTGCTCCTGGGTGAATAGTCATGATATCCTCGATCCTACACTCCTCACACAATACCACACGGAACACCCAGATCGACCGGCTCCCAGGGCCCGAGGTAGACCCCGCCGTCGTCGTCCTACCCAGTCGTCAGGAGCCGCCCGTGGAGGAGGGGGTACTGTCATGGAGTCACCAGATCAGCACGCTCCACCCACTCGTTCACTCTCCCCGGAATTCTGATTCACCGCACCTGCACTTCATCATCAACGCACACTATATAAAGACACTTCCCCTTCACTTCATTGTCACGTCTCGTCCTTGCCTGAACGTGCAGACTCCTTTACTCACCTGAAGATTCCTTACCTGAACTTCGCCCTCGTATCTCCGATCCCGTCATCCGTCATCTGTCTTCTGTCTCCAGTCATCGGCTTGCCGTATCCTGTCCCGCCATCTGCAAGCAGAGATCCATATCATTATTCAGCTAAGTTCATCGTCCAGTTCTGATTCTCCTCTGCATACTCACAAGTCTCATCTGCTGTTCCACTCCGTGCCTCTGTTCAATAAACATCAGTTTCACTATTTACCTGTCTGCCTCTTTCTGTACCGTGACCGTATGCATGGGAGTTGAAAATTTTTGTATGAAGATAATGTTGGACACTTATATATCCAACTTAATATAAAAACCTTTGCGATTTAATATAGTTACATGATTTGAGATTCAAGCAGTAAGGCTTTGAAATTAGCTTATTTTGCTATAAAGTATATTTCGCTTTAAATGAGTCTGTGCTCGTCTTCTCTATCATGTCGTATATCCGAGTGAAACGCTTCTGGAACAAGAACAATAACAGTACCCCCTGGGAGCTGGGCGGGGCTTGATTGTGTCTGTGTGGAGATGATTGGCTGGTTGTGGTTTGCTATTGGCTGATCTCATGTGAGTGACAGGTTGCCCCGCCCTCTTCATCAGAGAGGAGAAGAGATGCTGCAAGAGGAACTTATTCTGATTCAAGATTACTAGGAACATGAGTTTACAAAAGTACTAGTAATAGTGACCCAGTCAGCAGTCAGTGTGTTCTTTCGGTCACTTTGGATAAACAGAATCTGCTAAATGGCGTTTCATGATTCTTCTCTCACATCTGTGGAAATCAATGCAAATGTTTGAAGCCAGACTGACTTGTGTTTTCTGTGTCGTGCTTCGGTGAGAAGCTGCTTTCATTTGCATGAAATCTCGTCTTTGACTGCATGTGGTCACGCAGGATCAATCCAGACAAATGAACGACGTTTACTGAACGATCTCAACACAGCATGCTCATATTTCACTGCAGAATCAAGAGGAGAAACAAAAGAAGCTCTTCTGCACAGAGAAAATCAAGGCCATAATAATAATATCTGGGTTTTTTTATACATTGTCAAGTAATTGATGAAAACAATGTTGCAATGCCTTCATATGAAAGCTTGTTTCTTCCATGGAAAACAAACATAAAAAAATAAGACATAAACATAAAAAAGGTCATTGCCTCTTATATATGTATGTGTTTGTGTTTGTGTTTGTGTGTGTGTGTGTGTGTGTGTGTGTGTGTGTGTGTGTGTGTATATATATATTTATATATACTGTAGGCCTATATACTTTCCTCCTGACTGCTCTTCTCACTATCTTTTCTTTTGAACATGGTAGATGATGATGATGATGATTTTTTATTTTATTAACATTAACGAATATTAGGCTGCTGTCACTTTAAGACCGAATGCGTGCCTCTCTCTCTCCACCAAGCCTTGGTGGAATTTGAGGTACGATTGGGATCATCGTCCTGTTGGAAGGTCTAATGATGGCATGATGTTTTCTCCTAGGATTTCCTAATAAAATTCACTGAATCCGTCTCGTCTTCCACACACATCTGGTTTCTAGCACCAGAGGATATAAATCAGCCACAGAGCATCACCGATCCACAATGCTGAACTGTAGACTGAGTTCTTTACAGCTTCATTCTTCTTCCTATTTCATGTGTTCTAGCTCAAGCACACCTGGTGCTACTAATGAAGCCCTTGATTAGTGGGACAACACCTGTTCTGCAGATTTGTGCTGTTGTTAGGGATTCTATTCAGGGGGTTGACTCATTTTGAGACTGCAGAAGTCATTAAAAGTTGCATTTTCAGTTGAATTTCTGGAAACCACTTGAAACATTTGTTGTGTTGAGCTATTTCAGTTACTTATGTTTGATTTGTTCATTGCAAACAGCTGAAACGCTGTACATTTTGGCAATAAACCTGATTTGAATAATAGGCCTATACAACTAATACATATATATATATATATAGAGAGAGAGAGAGAGAGAGAGAGAGAGAGAGAGAGAGAGAGAGAGAATGAATGAGTTTTTATTTTTGTATTGTCAGTTCGTTTTTTTGTTGTGATTTTTGTAATTTCTATTAGTTATTGTTTTTTAAATATGTCTATTTTTATTTCAGCTTTTATTTTAGTACATAACATTAAACTAAGTAAATAAGAGAAATGTTGCTTTGGCAGCTAGCTGAAATAAAATAAGTTTTAGTGTTTTTATGTTTTATTTTTTCTTTCAGTTAACATTTATTTTATTTCGAGTAACAATGTTTTAGTTTAATCTATAGTGACCCTGGTACTGTCAGACAGGACATTGTTTCTTCAGTAAGATGCAGATGTGAGATTTTGCATCAGTTATTTCATATTCATATTGTAATGCTTTTATAGTGACAGCATCCAACAAATGACATGAAAATCATCCGCATGGTCTTTTCAGGACAACATGATTTGCCTACATTGAAATCTGCATTGTGTGTGTGAGATTGTATGTGTGTGTGTGTGTGTGTGTGTGTGTGTGTGTGTGTGTGTGTGTGTGTGTGTGTGTGTGTGTGTGTGTGTGTGTGTGTGTGTGTGTGTGTGTGTGTGTGTGTGTGTGTGTGTGTGTGTGTGTGTGTGTGTGTGTGTGTGTGTGATGGTGTCATGCTGTGATTGCTTTTCTTTGCTGCTTCTGTCCTGAAATGACTTTCCTCTGTCTCTCGCCCCTCCCTCGCCCGTCTCTCTCTCTCTCTCTCTCTGTAACTCTAGCTGCTCTCAGTGTGTGTGTGTGTCGTATAGATGCAGCATTGATTGTGTTCAGCATGCAAACACTGACCTGTTGAGTTCAGCAAGAGAAGCTTTATCTCTCACACAGAAAACTCTTGATCTGTGAGCGAGTGAAGGACTGAGAGACAGACGTCGTTGTTCCTGGAAATGTGTTGCTGTTTCCCAAGAGCGGGACTTCAGTGTTCTTCATTGTTGATGCTGTGGAGAGTGTGTGACAGTGTGATTAATGTGTGTGTCTATCAGCTGTTGTTGAGGCCACTCGTGTGTTTTTGTTCGGCAGATAAGAGTCTTGAGCGGGACTTTTATTTTGACACCGCTGAGCTCATCATCATCAGTGTTTTCATTGGTTTACTGTCTCTGTTTCTGTCTGATAATAGAAAGGCAAGTGCGATAATAATAATGTCCTCATATACTGTCGGCATTCCGCTAATATGCATTTATATCATGTCTTTGAATATCTAATAAATATTTAACTAAACAAACCTTGCAAACTTTCATGTCATATTCACTGTATGCTGTATTTGAAATTAGTGTAAGATTGGCTCTTTTTTTCTTATAAAAATATGATTCCTAGCACAGACTTTTTCAACTTTTTTCTTTTTTTACTTTTTTTTTTTATTTCACAGATTTTTTTAATCAAAGTGATTTGATTTATTTTCAGATGATTTCTAATTATTACTGTATTAAATAGTGTAACAAGGTCTCTGTTATTTAAGTTTTTACAAATTTTCTATTTTTTATATTTCCCATAAAAATGAAACATTTTCAATCCTGATGAAATCTGTGTGTGTGCAGATGACCTTCTATAATAATGTTAATGTGTGTATATATGGCTGTGTAACCGTGTTTCTCCCGCTGTGTGTGTGTGTGTGCAGATGCCCTTCTCTCCGGCCCGGTGGACGGTGTGACCCGCGGGCCGTCATCATCATGTCCCAGATGCTCCACATGGAGATCCCGAACTTCGGGAACATGGTCCTGGGCTCGCTGAACGAGCAGCGTCTCCAGGGCCAGTACTGCGACGTGTCCATCGTGGTGAAGAACCAGGCGTTCAAGGCCCACCGCGCGGTTCTGGCGGCCAGCAGCCTGTACTTCCGGGACCTGTTCAGCGCCAGCACCAAAGCCCAGTTCGAGCTGCCCTCCTCGGTCACGCCGGCCTGCTTCCAGCAGATCCTGGGCTTCTGCTACACCGGGAAGCTCAGCATGGCGGCCGGAGAACAGCTGGTTCTGATGTACACGGCCGGGTATCTCCAGATCCAGCACATCGTGGAGCGAGGAATGGACCTGATGTTCAAGGCCAGCTCTCCTCACTGCGACTCGGCCTCGGCGTCCATAGACGAGCCCAACTCGGGTCCGCAGAGTCCCAACACCGCGCTGGTGCCGTCCCGCAGGATCAAGCTGGAGGAGCCGAGGCGAGCGGGTCGAGTGTGTGTCGGGGAACGGGCCAGTCCCGGAGCCTCCAGCATCCCGACCACCGACAGCCCCACGTCATACCAGAACGAGGACGAGGAGTTCGAGGAAGAGGCGTTCGACACCGAGGAGAGCTACAGCCATCTGTGCGGACGCTCCGCTAATCCTTACGGAAGTAATCCCACTCTCTCTCTCTCTCTGCACAGACAGATATATAGATAGAAATACATTTTTTTTTTATTAATTTAATTAAAAATGAAAAATATATAGGAGGTAGATATTATTCCAGTGTAAATCATCTGTTCTCTATGTGAATATACAGTAAAGTGTAATTTATTCCTGTGATAAACTCTGAATGTTCAGCATCATTACTCCAGTCTTCAGTGTCACATGATCCTTCACAAATCACTCTAATATGAGGATTTGATGCTCAAGAAACATTTATGATTATTATCAGTGTTGAAAAAGTTCAAAAGAACAGCGTTTATTTGACAGTTTATTTGAATATATATATATATGGAAAAAAAATTATTACGGTGATAATGATACATACAAATATGAATTTCTTACTATAAATACTATATAATAAATTAATATTTGTATTAAACATTATCACCATATTTATTATTATTTAGAATAATATGAAAATCAGACAAATATTGTGAAATATAAATATTGTAAATATCAGTGTCGCACGATCGTTCAGAAATCATTCTTTTGAACGGCAGTGTATATTCATATGTTTGGGGTAAGTACGAGTTTTTTATTTATTATAAATTAATATTTTTATACGTCAAGGACGCATTAAATTGATCAAAAGTGACAGTAAAGACATTTATAATGTTCTAAAATATCTCTATTTTAAATAAACGCTGTTCTTTTGAACTTTCTATTCATCAAAGGATCCTGCAAACTAAAATGTATCAGTTTCCACAAAAATATGAACTGTTTTCAACACTGATAATAATAATCATAAATGTTTCTTGAGCATCAAATCATCATATTAGAGTGATTCCTGAAGGATCATGTGACACTGAAGACTGGAGTAATGATGCTGAACATTCAGCTTTGATCACAGGAATAAATTACACTTTACTAGATATTCACATAGAAAACAGATGATTTACATTGGAATAATATTTCAAATTTTTTAATGTATTTTTTTATCTTTTCAAAGCATTCACTACAAAACCAGAGGCCGCTGTTAAATAGATCTCAGACTTTGTGTCAGTGTGTGAAGTTGGGTAAGATGAGCCAGAGCCAAAAGTAAAACTGATACACATAATTATATTTGGGGTGCAGTGGTTAAGGAACAGAGAGGCTCTCGAACGCTTCATCTCAGCGAATGACAGAAGTAAAGCTGTTGAAGCGGAGAGAGAACCGTCCTCGTGAGCTGAAGTGTGAAGCGTGACGTCTGTTCAACTGCGACGGCAGAGAAAACTGCTAAACATAACCTGATGTCACTGCACACAACCGCTTTCTCCACTAACTCTGAATCATCGCTTTAATTAGAGGCTCATTCTCAGGAAGTGCTGCAAATAAATCACACATCATAATGAGAAATTCTTAATAAAACATTTCACTTTCAAAACTCCCCGACCGATGCATCTCAGAGCGTCACGGCATTGAAGATCAATCAAACAAACATTGTTAGACTTTATTTTAAGGTTTCTAAGTACTGAGTAATATTAATTAACTACATGTACTTACTCTAGGGTTAGGGTTTGGTTGAGGGTTAATTGCATGTAATTATGCATAATTTACTGTTATTACTACGATAAATACATGTAACTTATGCAACAAGGACACTGTCAAATAAAGTGTTGGTTTGGTTGAGGGTTAGTTGCATGTAATTATGCATAATTAATAGTTATTACTATAGTAACTGCATGTAACGTGTGTAACAATGACACTGTAATGTAAAGTGTTTCCCAAAAGACTAATAATGCCTAAATTAGCCAGTTACTTTTTGAAGGTTTCATGAAGCTCACGTCGTTCTGCATATGAAGTGACACACCGGTCTTTTGTCTACTGTGTGTTATCAGTTTGATTATGTTGGATGACTTCATTATTGTAGAAAGTTCCCATCATGCATCTCTAGTCCCGCACTCGGGTGTCAGAGATTGTGAAATGCACTCTGTCTGTAATCAGTTACACTCCAGAGGGTCACATTGTGGGTTATTTGAGTGTGTGTGTGTGTGTGTGTGTGTGTGTGTCTGTGTGTGTCTGTGTGTGTGTGTGTGTGTGTGTGTGTGTGTGTGTGTGTGTGTGTGTGTGTGTGTGTGTGTGTGTGTGTGTGTGTGTGTGTGTGTGTGTGTGTGTGTGTGTGTGTGTGATTGGCGAGTGTCAGTTTAAGGACTGAAGGACAAATGGAAAGCAGAACTTGTCTATAAGTCGTGCCAGTGCAGAGCTTTATTGAGTTGATGCAATCCGATGCGTCTAGAAAGCAGAGAGCAGGATCTTTCCCTGAATAAAGTGACTGTAAAAAACATTTGTTAACACTTTTAGGTCTCCTTTGTTATCAGTTAATGGGTAACACTTTACAATAAGGTTCATTGGTAAATGTATTAACTAACATGAACTAACCATGAGCAATACATTTGTTACAGTATTTAATAATCTTTGTTAATGTTAGTTAATAAAAATACAGCTGTTCGTTGTGTGTTCGTTAGTTCACAGTGCATTAACTAATGCTAACAAATACATCCTTTGATTTTAATAGCGTATTAGTAAATGTTTAAATTAATATTAACTAAGATTAATAAATGCTGAAGTATTGCTCATTCTTAGTTCATGTTAACTAATGAACCTTATTGTAAAGTGTCACCAGTTAATGCATTACCTAACATCAACTAACAATGAGCAATATATTTTACAGCATTAATTAACCTTTTTTCGTTAATAAAAAAGGTTAAAGGTTTGTTGATAAAAATGTCCATGTTAGCTCAAAGTGCAGTAATTAATGAAACCTTAGTGTTAAAACCTTCTGTTTAGTTGCTGCCTTAAATCTTTCACATTGAGAAAAATCTCATCCACGTTGAATCTTCTGCACTATTGGTCAAAATTTGAAATAATTAAATTTTGTTTAAAAATAATTAAATGTTTTTGAAAGAGTCTCTTCTGCTCACCAAGGCTGCATTTATTTGATCAAAAATACAGTAAAACTGTCAAATAATATTACAATTTAAAATAACTTGGTCTTCTTTTGTAATATATTTTAAATGTAATTTATTTCTGTGGTGCAAAACTGAATTTTCAGCACCATTAAGTGTATAACTTCAATTATATTAATTCAATTATTTGAATGAGTTAAAGTAATGGAACTTATGTTGGCATGAATTGTTGATCATGTCATTTTTTGTGGTGTGCCGAACAGTGCCTGAAACTCTTAGAATAGCTTTTAAAAGCAGTGACGCAATGCATCTGATGGTCTTATTCGACTGACTGACAGACTTCCAGTATTCATTTCAAAACATGATTTCTGCTGTCAGAGAGGCCTTTGGTCTGAACGTTGTTGTCACTCTTTCTCTTGCAGTGTCAGAGAGGCCGGAGATGGTGATGCCCGTGTCTCTGGAGAACCGCTCCTGTGTGCTGATCCGCCGGGATCTGGTGGCGCTGCCGGCCAGTCTCATTAGTCAGATCGGTTATCGCTGTCATCCCAAGCTATACACGGAGGGAGACCCCGGAGAGAAGCTGGAACTAGTGGGAGGTTCGTGAAATCACTCATTTTCTACAAGTACTGTGCATTACGCAAACCAGAGATGGCAAAAGTACTCACTTCTCGTACTCAAGTAGAAGTACAGATTTAACTTCTTTACTCAAGTAAAAGTAACAAAGTACTGGCTTGGAAATTTACTTAAAGTATAAAAGTAAAAGTAGCCATGCAAATGATAACCATTTTTTTTTATGCAAAGCTACCTGGACCACACTAATGTTACTAGAGTGCAAGCTGAGAAACTTAAGTGGATATGGAAAAAAGGTTGTTTATATGCCATTGCCTAACGTTACATTTTAAATGGATGTCTGCCAATAGGCCTAAAACATCACATAGCCTATATGATTATTGTGACAGAGACTCATCCAGGTTAAGGAGATTCTGACTGAGTAGCAAGATATGAATTCAATTGTGAATTCAATTGTGATTCTGTGAGAATTCACAGACCCAGTTTCTCTTTTTTAATCTTCCCCTTAACATTTAAAGGAATCTACATGTAGGCTATGTAATGATTTTTCCGCGAATGAATGCCACAGAATCTGTCGAGTTGTCTTGTAGTGATGGGTCAAGTGTGCAACGTATATTCCCATTCATTTGACCGTTCGCAAAGACCGGTTTGCGAACAGTCCCAAACCATTCCCTTCCGTTCCCTTTTGTTACTGTTGCTATGTCCGACAAGCGACGCCTCTCTCACGCCACACCATGTTCTCACACACTTAAACACACATCGCGGAGCAGAGAGGACACTGACAAGGTGCTGAGAGACAGGACAGACCAGGCTATTTTTTATATGAAACAAAGACTCACCTTTCAAATTTGGTCATTTTTTAAAGAAATGTAAACAATAAATACAGTTTTGTGTCTCTTTAATGTGTCGTGACAGATCGCTGTAACGTTAGAGCCTCAGTTAAAGCTGCTCGTGAACCGATCATCTTCCTTCTAGTTAATTTATAGCATCAAATAAACATAAATGAACATAAGAGGGAATGATGTTTTTACGCGAAAAGATGTCGGTACACTTCGTTTTTCAAGTTTAAATCCTCCAGTGTTAATCTACTAACTCTCCTGACTGCTTTGTCGGACAAAATGGCGGATTATGATTGGTCACATCGCCTGTCAATCATACTCCCTGTGAAGGGTTGATGACGCAAAAATAATAACGACTCCACTGAAATTATTTGAAACTAAAGTAACGAGCCAATTTTTTAAAATGTAAGGAGTAGAAAGTACCGATATTCATGTTAAAATGTAAGGAGTAAAAGTAAAAAGTCGGCACATATTCATGTTAAAATGTAAGGAGTAAAAGTAAAAAGTCGGCACAAAAATAAATAGTAAAGTAAAGTAAAAATATCTGAAAAATCTACTTGAGTACAGTAACGAAGTATTTGTACTTCGTTACTTCCCATCTCTGACGCAAACAGATTACTTTTAATGTAACAAATAAAGTAACACATTACAAGTACTGTGCATTACGCAAACAGATTACTTTTTGATGTAACAAATAAAGTAACACATTACAAGTACTGTGCATTACACAATCAGATTACTTTTAATGTAACAAGTAACGCATTACAAGTACAGTGCATTACACAATCAGATTACTTTTAATGTAACAAGTAACGCATTACAAGTACTGTGCATTACACAATCAGATTACTTTTTGATGTAACAAGTAACGCATTACAAGTACTGTGCATTACGCAATCAGATTACTTTTAATGTAACAAGTAACGCATTACAAGTACTGTGCATTACGCAATCAGATTACTTTTAATGTAACAAGTAATGCATTACAAGTCTGTGCATTACGCAATCAGATTACTTTTTGATGTAACAAGTAACGCATTACAAGTACTGTGCATTACACAATCAGATTACTTTTAATGTAACAAGTAACGCATTACAAGTACTGTGCATTACACAATCAGATTACTTTTAATGTAACAAGTAACGCATTACAAGTACTGTGCATTACACAATCAGATTACTTTTAATGTAACAAGTAACGCATTACAAGTACTGTGCATTACGCAATAAGATTACTTTTAATGTAACAAGTAACGCATTACAAGTCTGTGCATTACGCAATCAGATTACTTTTAATGTAACAAGTAACGCATTACAAGTACTGTGCATTACACAATCAGATTACTTTTAATGTAACAAGTAACGCATTACAAGTACTGTGCATTACACAATCAGATTACTTTTTGATGTAACAAATAAAGTAACACATTACAAGTACTGTGCATTACGCAAACAGATTACTTTTAATGTAACAAGTAACGCATTACAAGTACTGTGCATTACGCAATCAGATTACTTTTAATGTAACAAGTAACGCATTACAAGTACTGTGCATTACACAATCAGATTACTTTTAATGTAACAAGTAACGCATTACAAGTACTGTGCATTACGCAATCAGATTACTTTTAATGTAACAAGTAACGCATTACAAGTACTGTGCATTACACAATCAGATTACTTTTTGATGTAACAAATAAAGTAACACATTACAAGTACTGTGCATTACGCAAACAGATTACTTTTTGATGTAACAAATAAAGTAACACATTACAAGTACTGTGCATTACGCAATCAGATTACTTTTAATGTAACAAGTAACGCATTACAAGTACAGTGCATTACACAATCAGATTACTTTTAATGTAACAAGTAACGCATTACAAGTACTGTGCATTACACAATCAGATTACTTTTTGATGTAACAAGTAACGCATTACAAGTACTGTGCATTACGCAATCAGATTACTTTTAATGTAACAAGTAACGCATTACAAGTACTGTGCATTACGCAATCAGATTACTTTTAATGTAACAAGTAACGCATTACAAGTACTGTGCATTACGCAATAAGATTACTTTTAATGTAACAAGTAATGCATTACAAGTCTGTGCATTACGCAATCAGATTACTTTTTGATGTAACAAGTAACGCATTACAAGTACTGTGCATTACACAATCAGATTACTTTTAATGTAACAAGTAACGCATTACAAGTACTGTGCATTACACAATCAGATTACTTTTAATGTAACAAGTAACGCATTACAAGTACTGTGCATTACACAATCAGATTACTTTTTGATGTAACAAATAAAGTAACACATTACAAGTACTGTGCATTACGCAAACAGATTACTTTTAATGTAACAAGTAACGCATTACAAGTACTGTGCATTACGCAATCAGATTACTTTTAATGTAACAAGTAACGCATTACAAGTACTGTGCATTACACAATCAGATTACTTTTAATGTAACAAGTAACGCATTACAAGTACTGTGCATTACGCAATCAGATTACTTTTAATGTAACAAGTAACGCATTACAAGTACTGTGCATTACACAATCAGATTACTTTTTGATGTAACAAATAAAGTAACACATTACAAGTACTGTGCATTACGCAAACAGATTACTTTTAATGTAACAAGTAACGCATTACAAGTACTGTGCATTACACAATCAGATTACTTTTAATGTAACAAGTAACGCATTACAAGTACTGTGCATTACACAATCAGATTACTTTTTGATGTAACAAATAAAGTAACACATTACAAGTACTGTGCATTATGCAAACAGATTACTTTTAATGTAACAAGTAACGCATTACAAGTACTGTGCATTACACAATCAGATTACTTTTAATGTAACAAGTAACGCATTACAAGTACTGTGCATTACACAATCAGATTACTTTTTGATGTAACAAATAAAGTAACACATTACAAGTACTGTGCATTACGCAAACAGATTACTTTTAATGTAACAAGTAACGCATTACAAGTACTGTGCATTACGCAATCAGATTACTTTTAATGTAACAAGTAACGCATTACAAGTACTGTGCATTACACAATCAGATTACTTTTAATGTAACAAGTAACGCATTACAAGTACTGTGCATTACGCAATCAGATTACTTTTAATGTAACAAGTAACGCATTACAAGTACTGTGCATTACGCAATCAGATTACTTTTAATGTAACAAGTAACGCATTACAAGTACAAGTTGTACAAGTACAGTACAAGTACAATTTTCACTCAGAAATTGCTCATAAATTTCACAAATAAATACACAATAAAATTAATTTTAAAAGTAGAAAGACTGAAATAGTATTTTCTTGTAAAACATACTCCATTTCAAAACAATTGTCCTAATGTACTAGGGAAAATATAGTGATACCTGTTAGCTAAACTGTTCAGCTTACTGGCGTTCCTGATGTTGTGTTCCTGTGGTTGTGTTCAGGCACGGGTGTGTTCATGACTAGAGGTCAACTGATGAACTGCCATCTGTGCGCCGGCGTCAAACACAAGGTGTTGCTGCGGAGGCTCCTCGCGACTTTCTTTGACAGGTTTGTGATAAAATGATTTCAATAATAATCAATAATGATTTCTGATTTAAACACTCTGTTTGAAGGGGCGTGTCATCAAAAGATGAAGAAAATTTGGATTTCTTAACTCAAGACCCCTTTAACGTTTATAGACTTCAATGAAGGAGAGTCGGCATAAAACACACTGGAAAAAAACTAGAAACATTTTCACTCAGAAATCGACAGTAAATTTCACAAACAATTACAAACAAACAGCAAGAAACGTATTGAATTAACCTTGAAATTTTTAAGTGGAAAGACTGAAAATATAACTTTTACAGTGCAAATATGACAAAATAGAATAGAACGCAATAATTCTGAATAGTTTGCCAAAATATTTTGCATCGTAAAGTAAGAATACTTCATATCTCTTCCCTTATTTAGTGTTGCAGCAATATTTAATAACGCTTTACAATAGCCTCCCATTGGTTAATATGCATTAACTAACAAGGAGCAAAACATTTGTTACAGTATTTATTCATCTTTTCAACATTACCATTAGTTGATAAAAAATATGACGTTCATTGTAAATGTTGGAAATTAGGATTAATAAATGCTTAAAGTCCCCCTGTAGTCAATAATATTATCCCTTAAAACTCATCTTTGATCACCAAAATTACATATTTAAATGTTTTTTCTTTAAAAATGTCTTAAAATATCTTGAATGTAACTCGACACCCTTGCCTCATTTAGTATGCGTGGTTCTATGAATATGCAAATGAGCCCCACCTCCACTCACTCACTCAGCTCACGTTGATCTGATTGGTTACAAGGTAGTTTGTGACGTCAGAAACACCAGCGATTTCAAAGCGGAACTTTTAAAGTATATGTTAATAAATGTAACCAATTTTTTTATTTAAAGACAAACAGAGTTATAGTTTATTCAGTAAAGCACTGTTTAATAAACCCTGAAACCTCATTCATCTGAAGTTCAGTTATTGAGATATTGAGTGTTTTCTCATGGCTTTCTGTTTGTTGATCCTGCAGAAACACGTTAGCGAACAGCTGTGGGACGGGGATCCGATCTTCAACCAGCGACCCCAGCCGGAAGCCACTGGACAGTCGAGTCCTAAACGCCGTCAAACGTGCGTTACGCTCTTTATGCATTCACAATCAACCATTAATTCATGCAACACACGTTTTTAATACTAGGAGAAGATCCACCAACATGTTCTCTTGTGCTGGTTTTAATCTTGTGAGGAAACCTTTTATATTTCACTCCTAGAAAACTCAATGTTCATCAGAGACGTTTTCTTCTATTAAAGCCAAGCGGTGGTATAATGCCCTTTTCACAAGATGTAAAATAAGTCTCTGATGTCCCCAGAGTGTGTGTGTGAAGTTTTAGCTCAAAATACCCCACAGATATTTTTATATAGCATGTTAAAATTGTCACTTTTTGAGGGTGAGCAAAAACACGCCGTTTTTGTGTGTGTCCCTTTAAATGCAAATGAGCTGCTGCTCCCGGCACAGGGGGCGGAGCTTCAAGAATCGATTTCTGTAAAAGCAAATATCTCCCTTTGCTGTGAACTTTGAGCGTTGTAACTTTGCAGATGTTGTTTATGCTCAAACAGCAACATTACACACTAACTAAAGTTAGAAAAGTCAAATCATAATCAACCACCCCTTTAAATCTCCTAATAACGTTCTGTTTTTCCTTCAGTTTACTGTCAGAACTTCGCGCCCAACTTTAAGGAGAGCGAGATGAACGTCATCGCGGCTGATATGTGCACCAACGCTCGTCGCGTACGCAAGCGCTGGCTTCCCAAGATCCAGTCCATGTTGCCGGACGGGATGGAGGTGTATCAGGGTTCGGTCGCGGGCGTGGGTTTGGGCGTTCAGATGCCCTTCGAGAACCTGCTTCCCCCGGGCCTGAATCTGGAGCCGCGTCTCGAGCGCAAACGACCCGCCAGAACTGTGTTAACACTGGATGGAGACGGCGTGGATATTCCCGGAGAGGAGGACGAGGACGAAGAAGAAGAAGCTCAGAATGACAGCGCTGATGGGACAATGGGGGCGGGGCCTGTCAAGCCCGGAGCTGGGGGCGGGGCCTTTGTGGCCACGCCCCCTGAGGAGCACGAGGAGGAGGCGGAGTTTGTAGACGGCCTGAGAGTAAACGGGCAGTGAGTTCCTTCATGCACTGCAAAAATGCCTTTTCTTACTCTGTGTTTTTGTCTTGTTTCCAGTCCAAATGTCTAAAAACACTTAAATCAAGATGCATTTACTAGATGAGTAAAATGCTATATGATATTATGTCTTGTTTTCTGTTTTTCTCAAAACAAGCAAAATTATCTGCCAATGGGCTAATCAAAATAATCTTGTTTCTGTTTGAATTAAGATTATTATTATTTCTTACCCCATTGGCAGATAATGATGCGTTCTGTAAGCAACAAATCACTTAATTTTTATTTATATCCCCAGAAAACAAGACATAAAATCGTATGACATTTTACTCATCTAGTAAACGGATCTTGATTTAAGTGTTTTTAGACATTTGGACTGAAAACAAGATAAAAATACTGAGTAAGAAAAGCTCTTTTTGCAGTGTGACTCCAGGAACCACCTTTCAGTTCATATCCACCGTGTGAATACATGCTGAAGGGAAGAATCTGTGCATTCAGAAAGCCAAACACACACAGGCGTCTGCGCTCGTGAAGAAACACACTTTCCTGGAAACTAGTATTTCAAGTTGAAAATCATCTGGACGATGGAAAGCAGAAGTGATGAAATAACCTTCATTGTGAAACATCATATTACGCTTCGCATGGTCCGTTCTTGAGATCACTTTGCCATAAATATCTCGCGGTGAATCTCGCAAAAGCAGGAGCGGATCACGTTACATCCCAAAATCAAGAGGGGAAACACTTAGGACTGTATTTTGCAAAAAGAAAATGAAGCCTTTAACATTGACGTTTACATGCATCCAAATAATGAGGGAAAATCCTCCATGTAAACAAACATGTGACGCGTTTAGGGTTCATATGATCAAACATATCAGAATCTTAAATCAGATTGGATTCAAAACATGCAAAATTCAAAACAAAAAATGTATCCCATTATATTATTATTAATCTAATAAACTGGTAATAAAAATATGTGAATAAATATATAAATGTTTAAAAATAATTAGTAATTATTATACAGTAATATACACAGTTGTGGCCAAAAAAGTGATGTCTGGAGGTTTTTAATGACCCTATAAGGATTAGACCATCGGAATATGAGGGAAATATTGGATATATTTTAAATATGAGGGAAGAACAAAACTCTAAACTTGGTTGAGGTATTTAACAAAATTATGAAGAAAAAAAAATATGCATAGAAAAACAAGCATACACTGATTACAACATAATGAGTTATTAATATTTCATTTGTGGTTGCATGTGTTCATAATTTCCTAAAATGATGTTGCACAATTTGTCATCTTCCATTGAGTGTCTATTACAAATAACACAATCGACTCCAAGCACACAATTTTTAATAATACTTGAATAAAGATGAAGATGTCGATTGTCCATCACTTTTGGCCACTACTGTACAATGCAAACATAATAGAGTACTGTATCCTAATCATTCATTAATGCAATGATTTATTTTACATTCTGATAATGAGAATCTGATTTAATTTTCATGTTCTTTTGTGAGATTCATCGATGATCTCGAAGCGTTTGAATCTGAAGGGATGTTTGGTGTTCATCATCATGCTTCAGATTCCTGTGTGTGTCTGACCATCTGAACGCTCACATGACGTCAGACGAACGGATGAATGTGCGCTCTCTTCCACCGCTTGCATGCATGCCAAACCTGATCCGAACTCTCAGCCTCGATGTAACCCTGATACCCTGCATCCCTGAAACTGAACCCTGAACGACGAGGCTTCCTCTCGAATGCTCCGGCTGGCTTCATCCCCTTTTGCACTTGCTGGTGTAAGGAACGCAGATGTTGGAACGGAGCGATCTGAGACACGAAGAGCTGCTGAAGACTCCCGACATGCACTAGTCTAGAGGACACTAACAGAACGAGCCCTTCAGTCCAACTATGAGACACGAACATCACGATGACCTTTGGCCTTAAGAGACTCCACATGTGTGTGTGTTGTTGGCAGTTCTGCAGGAGCCGGGTCGGAAAGCACTTGATCTGTTTGTCTGTGTTTTATTAATGACAAATATTCATTTGATTTACACTAGTGGTCAAAAGTTTGGAATATAATTTGGAATGTTTTTGAAAGTCTCTCTTCTAGCTCATTATTTTGATTTTTTAAAAAGTAAAAAGTATTTCCTTCAGAAATCATTATTTATATATATATATATATATATATATACTTTTTTTTTTTTTTAAATCAATTGAATGAAATCCTTTAAAAAATGTAATGCTGGTATATCACCGTTTTCACAAAAATGTGAATATTGATAAAAAAAAAATATTTCTTCTTTGACAAAATCCAAACTTTTGACCAGTAGTGTAACCTCTTACACATTATTTAATGATGCAAAACAACTGACTGAGACTTTAAGAGCGTTGTGTCTTTATCTGTAGTCGTCAGAATCTCCAGGTGTGTCGAGGTTACGGCAGTCCATCTTCAATCATCAATAATTCGATCTGGTTTATTTTGCACTGTCGGTTGTTAAAGTGCCTCGTCAGTGCTGTTGATTGACAGCTGTCATGATTCTAATCAACACTAGATGATAAACATCATCTTCACTCTCTTCTGCTGTTTTATCATCAGTAGCCCGAGCATCATTTTATTATTTCATCAAAGATGCCCGACTCGTATCTCACAGAGAGACTGAAGAACTTGTGCCTTATTGTGACTATTGACACCATCATAACTACAACTCAGCCTTGAGGCATAGTGTCGGCCCAGATGTGGAGATAACCTTGGGCCAGATGTGGAGATAACCGTGGGCCAGATGTGGAGATAACCTTGGGCCAGATGTGGGCCGACACTATGTTGCTGTCTGGGTTTATTTATAATAATGATCAAACCTTCATCCGTGAAGACGGTGTGGGAAATAATGCAAAAAAAAAGTCATGAAATTGTTTGTTGTTCATCAGCTGTGTTGTTTTATAAGCTCTACAAACCTGAAGATTCTGACCAGAACTGCCGGATGGATCGTTGACAGATGTCTGCTGCGATTAATGCTGTTAGATTTCATGTTTATGTAGTCTGTGACTATTTAGAGCGATCGCAATACATTTCTAAAGGTAGGACGAGTCACTAAAATGTGCTGGAACTAATATATGATCACTATAAGGCCAGTTCTTTACACTAGTGTTGTCAAGCACGTCTTTTATCCGCCTTATTTTTCAACGCATGTGAATGACGGATTCTTCAGGAATTAACAACAAAACATTAAAATAATATAGTTCGAATATACCAGTTTGCAATATCAAATTGTGTTTGTACAGAAAAACTAACTGGAAACGGATGAAACCGGAAGCCAGACACATGTGGAAAAATAAGGCGGGATGTCATTATTTACCCAGAAACCCCTGCGAAAAGAAACGTGCGTCTGTATGCCAACCTTTTACGTAAATTGTTTTATTTTTCAAGCCTAGTATGTGGCTCTAAATTCATGCGCAATGTTGCACTAGATGAAGTGGATATATATATATGGGAGAATGTCCTTCGCCAACCTGTTGTTGTGGCTTTTCGAATGAATGTAAACGTGCTAATTTATCGATTTCTGTAAGTAGAAGCTCGCGCACTTCCCAGATATCAGCACTAATAATGGCTAATGTAAAGCTTTTGCACAGATGTGAGAGGTTTAGTTTGTCTGTGAGAGTGAGAGACGAGTGTTTGTGTCTGAGCAGCTCCACATGATGAATATGAAATGCAAACTCTTGTCAAACTGATCATGTTAGTCACAAATCAGTCCATCATTTCATGTGTATCGGTTAGTGTTTGTTTGGCTGCTGCCCGAGAACAAATATCACGGAAACGGCCTTTGAATGTAGTAAAAACAGCCGTTTTCTGGTGAATCTCGTAATGAAAGAATGCGTACACACACAAAGGCACGTTCACACCAGCTATAACGATGAAGATATAGTGTTAAAAATCGATCTAAATATAAAGATATAGATCTGAAAAAGAATAGCAAAGTCCACAGCACAACTATACCGAGAATGACACAGAGAAATGTCTCTGGAATCACTTTCAGATCGATCTTTTTTTTCAAGCCGATAAACGATAAAAACATTGACAGCCAATCAGAATCCAGCCTGCTTTAAAGAGCGCGCGCGCATTTAAAGAGACAGGCGCGTGTAATAAACAGAACGATATCGTGCGTTAATGTATCGTTATCGTTATTGGTGTGAATGGGCCTTAAAGAAAATCAAGCAGGGTCATTCCTGCAGTCGTTGAAGAAAAAATTTAAATGATATATTATGAGTTGTAATGTCTATCATAGAAACACACTGGTCGAGCTCAGGCTAGTGTCGCCTAATAATTCTGAGTAAGTTTGTCCGCCCTGTTACATGACATTTTAACAATGCGACAGGGTGGATGTTTTAAGCTCATAAAGCCCATTACTAGCTAGGAAAGAACAACACGCTAGCAGATGATTTACATTTAGGAAGAATTTTAATAGTTATATCAAATCTTTTTTTTTTTTTTTTTTTTTATCAAGCAAACATTTTGATGTCCAGTATAAATCGATACACTATTAGATAAGATCTTCTAAAAAAAATATAGGAAAAAAGAGATAAGTTTATGACTGATTCTTACTTTGTTCCTGGAGTTGTCAAAGAGAATATGTAAATGTAATACTCAAAATTGCTAATTTTATTAGAAATATATGTATAGCCTTTATCTTTATTTCAAAGTGGAGTTGATAAAACATGATTGAGGATATGGAAATTTGCCAGTCAAGTGCTTCAAAAAGTTATTTTTAAAAGCTGCAGTACATAACTTTTGGTGCTCTAGCGGTTAATAATCAGATCAACATTCGTCTCGCGGAGGAACATTGTAGCCGGAACTACTTCTCTCTGTGTATATGACGAGTCACGCACACAGTCTAAAATAGTCCGTGTATAAACACTTTTTATCGGCGTACCGTAGTGATTCAGGATTAGACAAAAACACATGTTGGAAAATGGATTCATGATGTACTTATTATATACATTTTGAACACGAATAAAGTTACAGACTGCAGCTTTAATTAGGTACTAATAATGAATTTGTGTTAACTGGGTACATCTATGCATGTGGTTGATCAACATTTTATGTGAAATATGCAGTATTGTTTCATGGGGACTGTAGGAATGACCCAGCAATGCAAAAAAATTCTTGGTCCTAAAAAATGGGTTTCATTTTCTTCATGCAAATGATCCTTTCATGTTTCATTCCTTTGATTTTGGAGTGGAAACACCCCGAGGATTCGCCCATCCGCCACAGCATTGCAGTGTAATTGCATATTCCTCTGTGCAACCGAATGACTTACTGTTTAATTATTCAAATTAATACGCGCATTAATTCTCTGCTGTTCTGCATGCTGGTGTCGCGTCTGCGCATGCGCACTATGCGTGTGCGTGTATGTGTGTGTGTGTTTCCCCTTGTAAATAACGGCAGCACTTTAAACGCCTCACAGTTCGTGTGAAATAAATTCACTGGGAGCTTTAAAGCCTTGAGCGCCGACAATCAGAGGAAGAAGTGTTTTCAGGATCTCTGCTACTCAGTGTGTTTCTCGTCTGAACACACCGACTCAAAGAACGACAGCTCGAGCTTTGCCTGTAGCGATGCGCGCTCTCATGCTTTGCATTAAAGACAGGTTCCTTACGAGAGTTTATAATAAACCATTAAACTGCTTTTTTATTGAACTAAGAAACAATTATGTCTACTGCAATATGTCACAAATAAAATCTCTTTAATTCCCAGTGTCTTTGTGTTGTGTGATGCTTGTTTCTTTTGAAAAGTGCACGATGTGACTTCTTGTGTCCCTCTAGTGGTTAAAACACAGAACTGCATGCATTTCGCGGAAGAACACTTGTGGTTGTGCTTCGGCTCTGTGCGGATGAATATGATTATCCTGCTGCTCATAAAACAAGTAGTTCCTTGTCAGAGACAACAGTTTAATGTTAAATGCGTTAAATAGACTTTTAATGATCAAATATTGTCACTTTTGCACTGACACATCCATTATAGAAATACAAATACTTACGGTTTACAGTTTATTATCACGTTATTATGCATTATGAATTCAATTGCGGGACCTTCAGGGGCCGCAAGGAAATCCGGTGGGAAAATTTAGAGAAACTGTCGAAAATAAATACAAATAAGTTCAAAATAAATAATATATTGTGAGTAGAAAAAAATCGAATAATGTACCATAATAGAAAAAAAAAATTCAAATAATATTTTACACATATTTATAGTATAACATTTATATGTCACAGTATAAATTGGGTCTGCGGGGGAATACAAGGAATACTCATGGAAAAATCTAGAGTTGAGCTGTAAAAAATAAATAAATATATACTGTATGTATTTCTACTTGTATAAATGAAATATTAAAATAAGTAATATTTTACATATATTTATCTAATTATTTTTCACAGTATAAATTGGGTCTGCTAGGGAATGCAGTGGAAAAATGTAGAGCAAAACTAAAATAAATAAAGTATTTTTACACATTCATTTTTCACAATAATATAGCCTAAATTGTGTCTTTATACATATTAATATAAAGCAATTTTTTACACTGTAGGATGGGGTCCCGCTCATATCTGTGCCTGAAAGATTGAAAAGCTCTGTATTATTATTGGTTATTAATTATCAGCTCATGTTTGTTTGTACATGACATATATTGTTCAAGCGTTTGGCCAGCAGAGGGCACTGTCTGGCGAGATGCACACGACACACGCTTCCGCTTCAAAACACGCGTCACTTCCTGCCAAAGTTCAACGCGGGTTCCTGCTAACACGCAGAGAGTTTGAGATGAGCAGAATAACTTCATTAATTCCTCATTAATAACGTAATACCTGCATATTTACTCGTTACTGCCGTTGACGACCCGAGGGGGAATCTCAGTGAAGATGGGAGACGATCCGGACTCGATTCCAGAGAGAGAGATGAAGGTGAGACACTGACCGGCTAGTGTTGTTGTTATTATTATTATTATTAACAGTATTATTATTACTACTACTTATAAGTTACTACTATCACAACGTTCTCTGGCAGATATAGATTATATAGTTCGTTTGAAAACATGTAGTTCGTGCGTGTGTGAATGTGTTTACTCTCTCTTATAAAGTGGTGTAGTGTAGTTTGTGTAAAATATCTCTAATCCTTAAAGATTTTAATGAGTCAAATATTATAAATACACAGGTAAGTTACATTAGAGCTATTGCGGACTTATATATTAATATAAATATGTATATAAAGTGTCATAACTTCTCAATATCTTCCCATCAGATTATCCACATGTAGGTTCATTTCATAATGACTGATATTATTGGACTCGATTATCTGAAGTTTAAAGAAATGTAATAGATATAAAGTCACTCGTGCTATAAAATGAAATCAGTTTCACTTCTGTCACATGATCATTATTATATAACTTTACACTTCCAGTCAAACGAGTCTCTTCTGCTCACCAAGGCTGGGTTTATTTCATTACAAATACAAAACAACTACAAATAGCAATATTGTCAAATATAATGACAATGTAAATCATCTGTTCTCTATGTGAATATATAATAAAGTGTAATTTATTCCTGTGATCAAAGCTGAATGTTCAGCATCATTACTCCAGTCTTCAGTGTCACATGATCCTTCAGGAATCACTCTAATATGAGGATTTGATGCTGATTATGATTATTATCAGTGTTGAAAACTGTGGTGTACAAATTCTTGATGAATAGAAAGTTCAAAAGAACCGTATTTATCTGTAATCGATTCGTTTGTAACATTATAAGTCACTTTTGATCAGTTTAGTTATTGATGAATAAAAGTATTGATTTATTTCATTTCTTTCCCCAAAAATAAAATGAAAATTATTACTGACCCCAAACTTTTGAACGGTAGAGTTTAATGTTACAAAACCTTTATATTTCAGTTAAATGCTGTTTCTATTCTGTTATAACTTTCTATTCATCAAAGAATCCTGGAATAAAAATGTAAATAACTGTTTTTAACACTGATAATAATCATAAATGTTTCTTGAGCATCAAATCCTCATATTAGAGTGATTTGTGAAGGATCATGTGACACTGAAGACTGGAGTAATGATGCTGAACATTCAGCTTTGATCACAGGAATAAATTACACTTTACTGTATATTCACATAGAGAACAGATGATTTACATTAGAATAATATTTCACAATATTACAGTTTTTTTTAGTTTTTTATTTAATCAAATAAACGCAGCCTTGGTGAGCAGAAGAGACTCTTTTAAAAACATTAAACATCTTCCCGATCCACAGCTTGTGTCTGGTAGTGTACATGCAGTGATAATAAGCCTGTCAATCATCTCTCCCTCCAGGACTTCCAGTTCCGTCAGATGAAGAAGATCCGTGTGTTCGAGGCGTGTGTGGATCTGCCGAAGCAGCGCTCCAGTCTCCTCTGCGTCTCCAACAAGTACGGCCTGACGTTCGCGGGCCGAGAGCGAGCGCTGAAGGTGTTCTGGACGAGAGACGTCATCGCAGCGGGGCGGCAGGAGGGAAACCCAAACCACACCGGTGAGACTCATGCACACAGAGAACACCAGAACCAGGAGCTGGAGTTAGGGTTAGGATGCACTCATACCCCTTTTCCACCAAGGCAGAGCTGGTGCTGGTTCGGAGCCAGAGCCTAGTTTCAAATCGGTTCTTTGTTTTTCCACCGGCAAAGCACCAGCTCCGAACCAGTAAAACTGGTTCTTAAGTAGCACCAAATCATTGCAGGGTCTAGAACGGAGCCAAGAAAGAACCGCTTGCGTCAGAGGCTGGGGGCGGGGTTACCGTGGCCAACAAGACTGAAGAGAAACTTGTGACCGCCATTTTTAAATAGCAGCTAGTCGAGCTAATAGCAGCTCGATTATAATATCCGTCTATAGTTACGGCGAGCTGCACGAACGCGTTGGATTCGCCGTGTTTGGATGCCGATTTATTTTCGCAAACCCATGAGCATCCATAGTAACGCAACGTCTATTATTGTTGATGCCTTGTTCGAGATGCATCGGAGCAGCGTGGACCGATCAGAGCTGCGGGAGTGTTTGGAGATCATACGACTCCTTGTGCTTTTTGATCGCTTTGATTTCATGTGCTGATCGTTCTGCGAGAAGCCGATGCATCTCGAACAAGTCTGGTGTGTTTGTGTTTGGCGCTGCCGCACTAGCTTTGCTGGGCAACATGATACGTATGCAGTGACGTAAGATATAGCTCTGTTGTGGCTCTCTGGCCGGTGGAAACGCAAACCGGTTCGTCAGTCGAACCAACTCCGAACTGGCAATAGCTCTAGCTCTGAACCAGCACCCGGTTCTTGTTGGTGGAAAAGGGGTATCAGAGAACACCAGAACCAGGAGCTGGAGTTAGGGTTAGGATGCACACAGAACACCAGAACCACACCGGTGAGACTCATGCACACAGAGAACACCAGAACCAGGAGCTGGAGTTGGGGTTAAGATGCACACAGAACACCAGAACCAGGAGCTGGAGTTAAGGTTAAGATGCACACAGAACACCAGAACCAGGAGCTGGAGTTAGGGTTAGGATGCACACAGAACACCAGAACCACACCGGTGAGACTCATGCACACAGAGAACACCAGAACCAGGAGCTGGAGTCAGGGTTAGGATGCACACAGAGAACACCAGAACCAGGAGCTGGAGTCAGGGTTAGGATGCACTCAGAGAACACCAGAACCACACCGGTGAGACTCATGCACACAGAGAACACCAGAACCAGGAGCTGGAGTTAGGGTTAGGATGCACACAGAACACCAGAACCACACCGGTGAGACTCATGCACACAGAGAACACCAGAACCAGGAGCTGGAGTCAGGGTTAGGATGCACACAGAGAACACCAGAACCAGGAGCTGGAGTTAGGGTTAGGATGCACTCAGAGAACACCAGAACCACACCGGTGAGACTCATGCACACAGAGAACACCAGAACCAGGAGCTGGAGTTAGGGTTAGGATCCACTCGGAGAACACCAGAACCAGGAGCTGGAGTTAGGGTTAGGATGCACACAGAACACCAGAACCACACCGGTGAGACTCATGCACACAGAGAACACCAGAACCAGGAGCTGGAGTCAGGGTTAGGATGCACACAGAGAACACCAGAACCAGGAGCTGGAGTTAGGGTTAGGATGCACTCAGAGAACACCAGAACCACACCGGTGAGACTCATGCACACAGAGAACACCAGAACCAGGAGCTGGAGTCAGGGTTAGGATGCACACAGAGAACACCAGAACCAGGAGCTGGAGTTAGGGTTAGGATGCACTCGGAGAACACCAGAACCAGGAGCTGGAGTTAGGGTTAGGATGCACACAGAACACCAGAACCACACCGGTGAGACTCATGCACACAGAGAACACCAGAACCAGGAGCTGGAGTTAGGGTTAGGATGCACACAGAGAACACCAGAACCAGGAGCTGGAGTCAGGGTTAGGATGCACACAGAGAACACCAGAACCAGGAGCTGGAGTTAGGGTTAGGATGCACACAGAACACCAGAACCACACCGGTGAGACTCATGCACACAGAGAACACCAGAACCAGGAGCTGGAGTTAGGGTTAGGATGCACTCGGAGAACACCAGAACCAGGAGCTGGAGTTAGGGTTAGGATGCACACAGAACACCAGAACCACACCGGTGAGACTCATGCACACAGAGAACACCAGAACCAGGAGCTGGAGTTAGGGTTAGGATGCACTCAGAGAACACCAGAACCACACCGGTGAGACTCATGCACACAGAGAACACCAGAACCAGGAGCTGGAGTTAGGGTTAGGATGCACTCAGAGAACACCAGAACCAGGAGCTGGAGTTAGGGTTAGGATGCACTCAGAGAACACCAGAACCAGGAGCTGGAGTTAGGGTTAGGATGCACTCAGAGAACACCAGAACCAGGAGCTGGAGTTAGGGTTAGGATGCACTCGGAGAACACCAGAACCAGGAGCTGGAGTTAGGGTTAGGATGCACTCAGAGAACACCAGAACCACACCGGTGAGACTCATGCACACAGAGAACACCAGAACCAGGAGCTGGAGTTAGGGTTAGGATGCACTCAGAGAACACCAGAACCAGGAGCTGGAGTTAGGGTTAGGATGCACTCAGAGAACACCAGAACCAGGAGCTGGAGTTAGGGTTAGGATGCACTCGGAGAACACCAGAACCAGGAGCTGGAGTTAGGGTTAGGATGCACTCGGAGAACACCAGAACCAGGAGCTGGAGTTAGGGTTAGGATGCACTCGGAGAACACCAGGAGCTGGAGTTAGCTGGAGAAAGGGTTCGGGACCGGTCACATGTCCCAGCTTAGGACCCAAGCAATCCTGGTTACAAATCAGACATCACTGTATTATATCCACCGTATTCCTGATCTTTACTGCGTTTTGAATTATGGGAGGCACTTCCGGTAAGAAGACTGAAGCGAATCGTTTCAGGTCATAAGGTTGCCCAACAAATCAAGCTGATCCGTCAGGTTTCCTTCATGATCTATTTGAGAATAACATGAGAATAACGTTGTACTTGGTATTATTTTAATGTGACGTGTTATAACAAGAGTATCTATGGCGAGATCTCTTCAGTCGCTCTCTCTTTTCCTCATGATTACCCTCTTTTTCCCCTTTGTGTTCCGCTGTAATAATATGAAAAAGGACGACATATTCTGCACATCTGTGTTCTGTTCTCCCGATTTAATTTACGATATATGCCATTAATAATTCCCTGGAATGCACGAAGAATCTCTCGTTTTTCTCCTCAAATCCGCGTCTCTTTCCAGGTTTGTGTTCACAGGTAAAGGCTATTTACAATCTGTCAAAATGACGGAAATCACTTTGAAATAGTATCAAGTAATGCTGAAGTTAATAAAAATGTTTTTATTAAGGCAACATAAGTTACATAATACAGATATATATATTATTATAGTGATGTTTAACCGTCTGATTGCTGTGGAAAGATTACTCTTGTGGTTATTCATAGTCTGTTGAAAGTCCCTTGTTGATGCTTTTACACTTTTAAATGTCCCTTTAATGTTCATTGGCTGAAGAGTGAGTAGAGGAATGTAATGTCATTTTACACAGTTTTAAAAATATATTGTCACATTCATAGAGCGAGTCTTTCACTGGTCGTTTACAGCTTAACGAAAGTTACACCCATAATTCACGCAAAGCATCATGGGGTGCAGGAATACTGTGGAGTCGTTTGAACTTCTCTTCTCTGATGATGTGGGCGGGGCTTTAACCTGTCACTCACTTGAGATCAGCCAATAGCAAACCACAACCATCCAATCATCTCCACACAGACACAATCAAGCCCCGCCCACATTAGTTCTTGTTCCTGAAGAGTTTGACTGATATACGACACAATAGAGGAGAGAAGACCAGCACAACTTCAGTTTCATGCCGAGTTTAATGCTTTTGTATTATTAATATTATTTATTACATTTTTGGGGGATTCATTTTTTTTATTGCAAATTTTAACAAACATAAGATTCAAAAACAGACAAACTTTCAGACAATAAACAAATTATAGTTCAATAGTCAACAAGAAAAATAATATTACTTAATGAAAATGTTTTGCCAAGAGAAGTAAAAGAAAAAAAATATTATGCTAAACATGGCACACATTCTAGATGCTTTTATAGCTTTCTTATTGATGAAATGATGCCTCTTGTGTAAAACCTATAATCTGTGGGTGTGAGTGCGATCAGACTGATGTGTGTGTGTGTGTGTGTGTGTGTGTGTGTGTGTGTGTGTGTGTCATCAGTCGAGTGTTCGAGCGCTGCGACGGTGACTGTTGCCGTGGCGATGCATCACATGGCCCTGAGCAGTGATGAGCTCACGCTGTGTGTGTGTGGAGCGAGCGAATCCTCTGACCTCACGCTGGACTTCTACGACGTGCGCACGCTCCTCAAAAAGGTCACACACCTCTCCTCACACACTCCTCCTCCTCACACACCTCTCCTCACACACTCCTCCTCCTCCTCCTCACACACCTCTCCTCACACACTCCTCCTCCTCACACACCTCTCCTCACACACCTCTCCTCACACACCTCTCCTCACACACCTCTCCTCACACACCTCTCCTCACACACACCTCTCCTCACACACTCCTCCTCCTCACACAACCTCTCCTCACACACTCCTCCTCCTCACACACTCCTCCTCCTCACACACTCCTCCTCCTCACACACCTCTCCTCACACACACCTCTCCTCACACACACCTCTCCTCACACACACCTCTCCTCACACACCTCTCCTCACACACACCTCTCCTCACACACACCTCTCCTCACACACTCCTCCTCCTCACACACCTCTCCTCACACACTCCTCCTCCTCACACACCTCTCCTCACACACACCTCTCCTCACACACACCTCTCCTCACACACACCTCTCCTCACACACACCTCTCCTCACACACACCTCTCCTCACACACACACACACACCTCTCCTCACACACACCTCTCCTCACACACACCTCTCCTCACACACACCTCTCCTCACACACACCTCTCCTCACACACACACCTCTCCTCACACACACCTCTCCTCACACACACCTCTCCTCACACACACCTCTCCTCACACACTCCTCTCCTCACACACCTCTCCTCACACACACCTCTCCTCACACACTCCTCCTCCTCACACACACACCTCTCCTCACACACCTCCTCCTCACACACACTCCCTCACACACCTCTCCTCACACACACACCTTCCTCACTCACACACACACCTCTCCTCACACACCTCTCCTCACACACACACCTCTCCTCACACACACACCCTCTCCTCCTCACACACCTCTCCACACACTCCTCCTCACACACCACACCTCTCCTCACACAACACCTCTCCTCACACACAGACACCTCTCCTCACACACACCTCTCCTCACACCACACACACTCCTCCACACACACACACACACACACCTCTCCACACACACTCCTCTCCTCACACACGTCCTCTCCTCACACACTCCCCTCCTCACACACTCCTCCTCCTCACACACTCCTCCTCTCACACACCTCCTCCCCTCACACACCTCTCCTCACACACTCTCCTCCTCACACACCTCTCCTCACACACTCCTCCTCCTCACCACACCCTCTCCTCACACACTCCACCTCCTCCACACACACACACCTCTCCTCACACTCCTCCTCCTCACACACACACCTCTC
>NC_138729.1:1347362-1349862 GCF_965113295.1 Leuciscus leuciscus | reverse complement strand
ACACCTCTCCTCACACACACACACTCTCCTCACACACCTCTCCTCACACACCTCTCCACACACACCTCTCCTCACACACCTCTCCTCACACACACACACACACACACCTCTCCTCACACACACACACACACACACTCTCCTCACACACACACACACCTCTCCTCACACACACACACACCTCTCCTCACACACACACACCTCTCCTCACACACACACACACCTCTCCTCACACACACACACCTCTCCTCACACACACACACCTCTCCTCACACACCACACACCTCTCCTCACACACACACACCTCTCCTCACACACACACACCACTCCTCACACACCACACCTCTCCTCACACACCCTCCTCACACACCTCTCCACACACACCTCTCCTCACACACCTCTCCACACACACACACACACACACACACACACACACACCTCTCCACACACACACCTCTCCACACACACACACACACACACACACACACCTCTCCACACACACACACACACCTCTCCACACACTCACACACACCTCTCCACACACACACACACCTCTCCTCTCACACACACACACATCCTCTCCACACACACACACACACACCTCTCCACACACACACACACACCTCTCCACACACACACACACACCTCTCCACACACACACACACACACACACCTCTCCACACACCACACACACACCCTCTCCACACACACACACCTCTCCACACACACACACCACACACCTCTCCACACCACACACACACACACACACACACCTCTCCACACACACACACACACACACCTCTCCACACACACACACACAGCACACACACCTCTCCACACCTCTCACACACACACACACACACACACACACACACACACCTCTCCACACACCACACACCTCTCCACCACACACACACCTCTCCACACACACACACACACACACCTCTCCACACACACAACACACACACACACCTCTCCACACACACACCTCTCCACACACACACACACACACACACCTCTCCACACACACACACACACACCTCTCCACACACACACACACACACCTCTCCACACACACCTCTCCACACACACACTCTCCACACACCTCTCCACACACACACACACACACACACACACCTCTCCACACACACCTCTCCTCACACACCTCTCCTCACACATCTCACAACCTATCCTCACACACACCTCTCCTCACACACCTCTCACACACCTCTCCTCACACACACACACACACACTCTCTCTCACACACCTCTCCTCTCACACACACCTCTCCTCACACACACCTCTCCACACACACACACACACACACACACACACCTCTCCACACCACACACACACACACACACCTCTCCACACACACACACTCACACACCTCTCCACACACCACCACACACACACACACACCTCTCCACACACACACACACACACCTCTCCACACACACACACACCACACACACCTCTCCACACACACACCACACACACACCTCTCCACACACACACAACACACACAACACCTCTCCACACACACACACACACACACACACCTCTCCACACACACACCACACACACACCTCTCCACACACACACACACACACACACCTCTCCACACACACACCACACACACACACACCTCTCCACACACACACACACACACACACACACACACACACACACACACCTCTCCACCACACACACACACCTCTTCACACACACACACACCTCTCCACACACACACACACACCACTCACACACACACACACCTCTCCACACCACACACACACACACACACACCTCTCCACACACACACACACACACACACACACACCTCTCCTCACACTACACCACACCTCTCCTCACACACACAAACAACCTCTCCTCACACACACACACCTCACACACACACACACACACACACACCTCTCACACACACCTCTCCTCACACACACACCTCTCACACACACACACACACCCTCTCACAACACACACACACACCTCTCCACACACACACACACACACACCTCTCACACACACAACACACACCTCTCCACACACACACACACACACCTCTCCACACACACACACACACACACCTCACACACACACACACACACACACTCTCCCACACACACACACCACACACACACACACACCTCTCCACACACACACACACACACTCTCACACACACTCACACACCCACCACACACACCCTCCACACACACACACACACCTCTCCACACACACACACGACACACACACCTCTCACACACACACACACACACACCTCTCCACACACACACACCACCACCTCCACACACACGACACACACCTCACCAAACACACACTCACACACACACACTCACACACACACACACCTCTCCTCACACACCTCTCCTCACACACCTCTCCTCACACACACCTCTCCTCACACACACTCTCCTCACACACACACACACACACACACACACCTCTCCCTCACACTCCTC
>NC_138729.1:1345130-1347162 GCF_965113295.1 Leuciscus leuciscus | reverse complement strand
CACCTCTCCTCACACACACACACACCTCTCCTCACACACACACACCTCTCCTCACACACACACACACCTCTCCTCACACACACACACCTCTCCTCACACACACACCCCTCTCCTCACACACACACCTCTCCTCACACACCTCTCCTCACACACCTCTCCTCACACACCTCTCCACACACACACCTCTCCACACACACACCACACACACACCACACACACACACACCCACACACACACACACACACACCACACACACCTCTCCACACACACACCTCTCCACACACACACCTCTCCACACACACACCTCTCCACACACACACCTCTCCACACACACACCTCTCCACACACACACCTCTCCACACACACACACACACCTCTCCACACACACACACACACCTCTCCACACACACACACACACACCTCTCCACACACACACACACACACCTCTCCACACACACACACACACACCTCTCCACACACACACACACACCTCTCCACACACACACACACACCTCTCCACACACACACACACACCTCTCCACACACACACCTCTCCACACACACACCTCTCCACACACACACACACACACACACACACACCTCTCCACACACACACACACACACACACCTCTCCACACACACACCTCTCCACACCTCTCACACACACACCTCTCCACACACCTCTCCACACACACACACACACACACACACACCTCTCCTCACACACCTCTCCTCACACACACACCTCTCCTCACACACCTCTCCTCACACACCTCTCCTCACACACCTCTCCTCACACACCTCTCCTCACACACCTCTCCACACACACCTCTCCACCTCTCCTCACACACACCTCTCCACACACACACACACACCTCTCCACACACACTCCTCTCCTCACACACTCCTCTCCTCACACACCTCTCCTCACACACTCCTCCTCCTCACACACTCCTCCTCCTCACACACTCCTCCTCCTCACACACCTCTCCTCACACACTCCTCCTCCTCACACACCTCTCCTCACACACTCCTCCTCCTCACACACACACCTCTCCTCACACTCCTCCTCCACACACACACCTCTCCTCACACACACCTCTCCTCACACACCTCTCCTCACACACACTCTCCTCACACACACCTCTCCTCACACACACCTCTCCTCACACACACACCTCTCCTCACACACACACCTCTCCTCACACACACACCTCTCCTCACACACACACCTCCTCACACACACCTCTCCTCACACACACCTCTCCTCACACACACCTCTCCTCACACACACCTCTCCTCACACACACCTCTCCTCACACACACCTCTCCTCACACACACCTCTCCTCACACACACACACACACACACCTCTCCTCACACACACACACACACCTCTCCTCACACACACACACACCTCTCCTCACACACACACACACCTCTCCTCACACACACACACACCTCTCCTCACACACACACCTCTCCTCACACACACCACACACCTCTCCTCACACACACACACCTCTCCTCACACACACACACCTCTCCTCACACACACACACCTCTCCTCACACACACACACCTCTCCTCACACACACACACCTCTCCTCACACACCTCTCCTCACACACCTCTCCACACACACCTCTCCTCACACACCTCTCCTCACACACACACACACACACACCTCTCCTCACACACACACACACACACACCTCTCCTCACACACACACACACCTCTCCTCACACACACACACACCTCTCCTCACACACACACACACCTCTCCTCACACACACACACACCTCTCCTCACACACACACACCTCTCCTCACACACACACACCTCTCCTCACACACACACACACCTCTCCTCACACACACACACCTCTCCTCACACACACACACCTCTCCTCACACACACACACCTCTCCTCACACACCTCTTCCTCACACACCTCTCCACACACACCTCTCCTCACACACCTCTCCACACACACACACACACACACACACACACACACACACCTCTCCACAC
>NC_138729.1:1260130-1340130 GCF_965113295.1 Leuciscus leuciscus | reverse complement strand
GCCTCTACGAAGGGTGGTTGCCTCTTACGGCTCGTTAGTTCTAGCACTCCGTCCGCTTTAAATAAAGTAGAGCCATCGGATTGCTTTTATTTGAATGAATTATCACATTTATTTAAATTCATTATTAAAAGAGAGAGACAGAGAACTGAAAGAGAAGGAACAGAGAGAGAGAGAGATGCGTGCGTGAGTTACCTGTGTGCGTCTCTTCTTTAAAGTCTACAGTCCCCTCGTTGCTTAAGCATATAGCTAACTTAATGATTCTTTAATGGATTTATTAAAATTATTTATGAATGACAGGCAACACTGACAGTGACAAGGCATTCTTTATTTGAACTAATCATGTCATTTATTTATTGTTAATTCTTTGTGCTGCTTTTTGTCATTCAACGTCTTCTCCAAGTCTTCTATTTCGTCTTGTGCCTGGGCCCATTTCTCAATATTGCCATATTCACCATACAAATTAAACGATATGCAAAAATCATCCATTTAGCCTACCTAACTAAACGTTTTCATATGTGTCTCTCACTCTGCTTGCAAGCGTAACTGTGTTACTATGGTTACCAATGTTTATAGTAGCGGATTAATGTTGAACTGTAATCAAACTGACTGGAACTACCTGTGCATTAAACGGTTTTACTGCACACCTTCCAGCCAATCAGAATCGAGTATTTAAACAGCCCATGGTATAATCTTTGTTAATGTTAGTTAACTAATCCAGCTGTTCATTGTATGTTCATGTTAGTTCACAGTGCATTAACTAATGTTTACTAATACAACCTTCGATTTTAATAACGTATTAGTAAATGTTGAAACTAATATTAACTAAGATTAAAGGGATAGTTCACTTTGAAATACATTTTTGGTATGTTTTAGCTTACCTCAAGGGCATCCAAGATGTAGGTGTCTTTTTTTCCGCAGTAGTTTCAATTTTGATATTTTTAGGTCAAACCGTTCTTGACTGTCAGTCATATAATGCACAGCCATGTCGAAGTGATCTGAGCGCGGGCGGGTATAGATATATACACTAGATGTCGCCTTGTCTACGGTTTCGTTCCAATGAACTGCAGTCGCCAAGGCGACTTCTATTGTATATATCTATACCCGCCCGCACTCTCAGATCACTTCGACATGGCTGTGTATAAGAGGTAACAACGATATAAATACTGTTCGTTTTCTCACACAAACCGCTCGTTTCGTGTCTTAGGCCATCAATGTGTACTTACGATGGGGAATTGTTTAATTTGGACGATGGGGAATTGTTTTAATTTGGACTCTGTGCATGCTCTTTGAGACAGTGACCATAGACCTGCATTATATGACTGACAGACAAGAACGGTTTGACCTAAAAATATCAAAATTGAAACTACTGCGGAAAAAAAGACACCTACATCTTGGATGCCCTTGAGGTAAGCTAAAACATACCAAAAATGTATTTCAAAGTGAACTATCCCTTTAATAAATGCTGAAGAAGAATAGTTCATGCTAACTTAATGAACCTTATTGTAAAATGTTACCGTATATTTTTATTTATCCGTTATGTTAGAATTTGAAAGATAATATGAATATTGTTTGATGAGTGCGATCTCTGATTGAAGTCCTTGAAAATCCAAAAAAGTAGTGCTTGAAAAGTCCTTTAATTTTATTTGACAGTATCTGTGCGAGCGCTGCTGATTCCTAAATGTGTCCGCTTGTTCCTCTCTCTCTCTCTCTCTTGCACTGCAGTTTGCTGGAGTCCCAAAGGAAAGCAAGTGTCTGCTGGGAAACAGGACGCCACCGTGGTTCAGTTCACCCCTGTGAGTTCATGATGGACAGATGTTCACTCGTCATCAGGCCCGTTCCCTCCAGGAGCGAGCGTCCACACCAACACACAGATCGCTCTGTTTATTATAAGATCGCTTTAGATGCTCGCGCTCTTTAAAGCAGGATGTGTTCTGATTGGCTGATCATTCATCAGCTGGAAAAAATGGTTGTTATTGCAGGGTTCATATACTCGCTGCTTGTTTAACTCGCTGATAAACAAGTATAAGATACACTAAATATCAATAAGTGTGATAAACCCCCATTAATCCTTTTTTCTCGGTACAAAGTACGGCAACATTATAATACGAAATATTATTTATTGAACAATAATAGCCATTATAAACTTTGTATTTAATATATTATTAAAATACATTGTGAGTTGTATTTTGGATGCCTTATATCTGTAATTTGAGTTCTAAAAATCCTAAAGACATGGTTTGAGTGCGATCTCTGACTGTAGTCCCTGAAAACCCCAAAAAGTAGTGCGTGAAAAGTCCTGGAATTTCATCTTGCAGTGTCTGTTCGAACCCTTAATAGTTCTAGTCGTGGTGTGACTTCTCATAGAGCTGGAGTGATTATCAACAGTTATCATTCATAGTTATTTATAGTTCTGGTTATCATTGGTGTGAACGGGGCTTTAATCCCGTGTCTCGTGTCATGCCGTGTGTGTGTGTGTGTCTCAGACCCTACAGGCTAAAAAGGTGATCCCGTGTCCCGGCTTCTACAGCCAGGATCATCCCGTCAAAGGTAGGACTGTCCTTCTGTACAGCATCTGACATCAGCTGATGTGTCACTGACCGTATGAGCACACCACACATGTGAATTGTTGTGAACATCATTGGGCTATGGAAGGTGTTTTCTATGTATGCAAATTCTATGTAAATGAGTGGGTGGGGCTTATTCAAGTACTGATGCTACAGACACGCCTTCCGTAAAGCATCGTCGTCGACGCCCCGTGTGAATGAGGGTTAGGTCCATTACTTGTCTGTAGCAACATTACTTGAATAATCCCCCCCACACACACACACACTCATTAACATAGAATTTGCATACAGGTTGCCTTTGAAAATGAAAATGAAAACTAAAACTGAAATAAGAGGAAATAAAATGACAGCTAAACTTTACATTTGAATTTGGATTGTCGCTATTATTGCGTGAGCGTTAATAAAAAGCTTTGTAAAAACACGTTTGCCTTTTCATTTTAATATTGGCAGTCTTGCATCGAGATTGTAATGAAAATGAAACGTGAAATCACCAATTGCATTTTGTTTTTCAATTTGACAGGGATGATGCACTGATCATTTAATTTCATTCTCAATTTTGTCACACATTTTGCATACGGGTTTCTTTAATGAAATGGTTAATCTGGTTTTAGTTTTCATTTTTATCGTTTAATTGATTTGTTTAATTTTGGCACAAAATGCCTTCCATATTGGGCTTCATGATTTGGGGAAATAATCTAACTGCATTTCGATAATTATTATATATTAATAATCATTTTCATTAGTATTATTAGTATTATTACTATAAATACTAAAGTGTTACTAATAAATACAAATATTGAATAAAATAAAAGAAATATTACTATTATAATATTTTACAGTAAAATAAAAAAATCAAGAATATTTTAGCTGTTTAATAAAAATATAAGTATTTTTATTTTACAGTACAAAAGTACAATTGCAATGCTTTAGATAATTTTCAAACATTAATCATCAAGCTTTTTTGAAACATTAGCACATTAATGAACGATAACTAACCCTTCACTCCCCGATCTTCTCTCCTCTCCCTGTGTGTCGCAGTGCTGGACGTGTTGTGGCTGAGCACGTTTAACTTCGCGGTGGCGTACGCAGCGGCTGACGGCTCTCTGGAGACGCCGCCCGAGCTCGTGGTGGTGTCCTTACCCGTGAGTTACTCTCTCTCACTCACACACTCACTCTCTCACTCACTCACTCTCTCACTCTCTCACTCTCTCTCTCTCTCACTCACTCACTCACTCACTCACTCACTCACTCACTCACTCACTCACACACACACACACACACACACACACACACACTCTCTCACTCACTCACTCACTCACTCACTCACACACACACACACACACACACACACTCACACACACACACACACACACACACACACACACACACACACACACACACACACACACACACACACACACACACACACTCTCTCACTCTCTCACTCACACACTCTCTCTCACTCACTCACTCACTCACTCACTCACTCCCTCACTCACACACACACACACACACACACACACACTCTCTCACTCTCTCACTCACACACACTTTACAAAAGCACATCTTTCAAGAGCACACATACGGTACGTGATGTAGACTAGAGCGCTTGCACTAGTGCACGCTTTCACTGCGTGATTTAGTTTATTAATTATTAAATATTCAAGATAATGGGAAGAATACCTCTGTATGTCTTTTTATATTTATATCATTTAATATAGTTAATCAGTATCACATGAAGAGTGCTGTTTTATCAGCATGATTACAGATGTGATATTGATTTTATACAACAGTTCAATAAACAAAGTTAATATTAAGTGACTTATTTTTAGACACAGTATCACCTGTTTTTGCTCCATTTCACCAACGAAAATAGTTTCAATCAAAGACACAGGACTGTTCTGCGTCTCTGAGCGACATGATGGTGTTTGCTTACTGAATGAATGAATCGTTTGAGCGATTGATTCAATGACTCACTCGTTTACGGTAACTTGCTGCCACCTACTGGTGGTTTTAATTTCACATTTAAAGTCTCTTCATTTTAATAAATTTTTTCTAATATCAATATTCAACATGTTATGTGTAAAACATCAAAGCATTATTTCTGCATGTGTAAGAGCAGGTTAAACACATTCATGTCCCTCTGATCTGCAAGAAACCGTCTGTGTAAAAGCATCTAAACTTCAGATGCAGCTTCTGTGTTTCCTCCTTTTGTTAATACTGATTTCATTTGATCATTAACAGCCCTTTTGTGTCGTCTTATTCTAATAGAATTTGATTTAATGTAAGAATTTGACAACAAAAAATGATGCATGCATTTAATTAGGTTAAAAAGTAGCTTTATAAAGGAGAAAATGCCCATTAAAGGCAAAAAATCTATTTAATCTTTATTGGAAAAGATGATTTCTGTCACTGCTGCAAACTGAGCACCATATAGAATATGAAGAATATCATAAACATGAAGAGTCAGCTGTTCACGACAGTCCTAAACCTGCAAAGGTACCAAAGCAAGGAACACACTCAGCTAAATAAAATCACAGAAAATAGATATAATTTTTGGTCAATATTGCAATGCACACCCCTAGAAATGACCATGCGAACGTGTGTGTGTGTGTATCAGAAAAAGGACGAGAAGAGGGGCGAGCGCTATCTGAACTTCAACGATCTGGTGTACGGCACCTGCACCGAGAGGCAGCATCACTACTACCTGTGCCACATCGAGGACTGGTGAGGCTGGGCACACACACGAGCTGTGTTACACACACACACACACACACACACGAGCTGTGTTACACACGTCACTGGAGTCGATGAATAAATGAATGAAACTGATTTGTCCTGCGCAGGGATCTGGTGTTGGCCGCGTCCGCCGCTGCTATTGAAGTTAGCATCATCGCCAAACAAGAGGACAAGGTAAACACACCCCCCAAAAGACGGCTTATTAAACAGTTATAACTTAAAGGCCCCCTGTTGGCAAAAAACATGAGGCAAAAAAACACAAGAAATGCTTTTTCCCATTTTTGTCATGTGATGTGTGTGTGCAGGTGAACTGGGAGCTGTGGTTGCTGGAAGACGCCAGTCGAGCGGAGCTTCCCGTCACCGAGAACAACGAGGACACACTCCCTGTGGGCGTGGCCATCGACTACACCAGCCAGGAGGACATACAGCTGTGTAAGAGCTCCTGGGATTGATGCCTGTCTACATGCATGACGTGTGTTTCTGTGTTTGCGCTCCAAAATGCACGAGTTGGAGAGACATACTGTGACCCAAACCGCTCTGAAAACATGCCTTTGATCTCAGTCATGATTTTATCAGATATATCGCCATTTCATTTTTAGGTTATACTTTATTTTACGGTGTCAACACTTGTTACAAATGTTACATGTACTTACCGTAGTAATAATAGTAAATTATGCATAATTACATGCAACTAACCCTACCCTAACCCTAGAGTAAGTACATGTAGTTACTGTATATTACTTAGTACTTAAATATATAATTACACGTTAACAATGAAACTTTAAAATAAAGTGCAACCCAGTTTTATTTAGTTTAATTGTGCAAAAGAGGGAAAGTATGCACATACAGATTATCTTCAATGGGTCAGAATGAAAAATATCAACATAAACCAGGGAAACGCACACACTGTTTAACTATTCTTTTTATTTTCAAAATAGCATTAATTGTGCAGCCACATTTGTTTAGCATATTTGCACTCTTGATGTTTTAGAGTGTCACCCCTTTATTGCTGTGCACTTTTTTTCTGCACAGTGGCTGATTTGTAGTTTGTACCACCAAAAGTTTCTCTGAGTTTTCGTATTTTTTCGTATTTCCCATTAATTTCCTATGTCGGTCATTTTTGACCGGGTGGAAGCTAAGTGTGACTATTTTTTTTTACGACCCTTTAACATATCCGAATCATGTCCATGATTTTTTTGTGTGTTCACATAGCTAATACAACAAAAGTTACCAAGTGTCATCCCATTCCGATGAAGCAAAAAAAAAAAAAAAATTCAAAATGTAAAAGTTTTCGGTCATTTTCGGACGAAGAAGCCCAGAGGGTTAATGAATTAGCTTTTCATCAACTGTTGATGCCCTGTTTGGGGGTTTTAAATAGGGCTCGGGTAAAAAATCTATATAATAGATTAAGTTAGCGCAGTTATGAGGCGTGTATAGTTTAATCTATATAACTCCTGCTCGACTGGGACTAACAGCATCTGCTCTTTCTCTGCTGTTCGATTCTCAATTTTGAATCAAATTTCAATTCGATATATGCTTAGATTTGATCATAGATTTTAAATCTACGCATATATCGAATTGAAATTTGATTCTCGATTTTGAACTGAACCATGGGATTCCAAAAGATTCCCACGCCTAGTTTTAAACATTAAGGGTCTTTCGCACCGGAGGAACCTTCTCATCGTTCCTGGAAGTTCCTGGATTTTGACGCATTCGCACCGCAGGAACTGGGAATGATTTTAGTTCTAGGAACTCTTTTGGAGGAACTAATTTACTCCTCTTTCAGAGTCGGTCTAAACCAGCGCTATAGGAACTACAGTGACGTTAGTGTTCTCTGATTGGCCAAACGCACGCGAACGCCAGCACACGCCATTATAATAAAGGCTGTGTAAACACACAGATTATAGTCTATATATTTACTCCACAAACTAACTCTACGAACATGTAAAACAGAGATAGATGAACCTCTCAACCTTCATCTTTACACTGAGGAGAAAACCCAACACAACTATGAGGAGAACAAGAGAAACATGATTATGTGTTTCTGCTCAGCAACACTGGACATCACACACACACACACACGCTAATAACTCTTCATCACTGTCAGTGTATAACAGTTCTGTATAATAACGCATTAGACTGTTAGACAGATCGTACACTAATGAACACGGAGAATACGAGGACTGTGTTCTCAGCGCCGTCAAAATAAAAGTCTCAACAAGTGTGTCTTTCGTCACTTCAGAGTTCCTACTGGCGCTGCGAACGCAACCAGGAAACGTTCCTAAGGGAACCATTAGTCCTCAGTTCATCCTGGTGGATCGTTCCTAGAACTATCCGGTGCGAAAGCCCCTATAGTGTATAGTGTAGCCCCTATAGAACCCCTATAACCAGGTTCTGGTTTGTCTGTTGTAAAATGTTTTGTTCCTGTGGTCCTCAGCGGATGAGAAGCGTTTGCCTCCGGCACCGACGCTGATGCTGCTGTCTACAGATGGAGTTCTGTGTCCGTTCTCTTTACTGAACCTCAACGCCGGGGCGAAACAGCTGAGCGTACCCGCGGCCCCACTGCCCGAGGACGGAGAGAGAGCACCTGCCGCCCGTAAGACACCAGACACACCACTCGCTGAAGGCCTGATATACTCACGACAAAGCTTTCTCGTTCTTCACTTAGGGGTGAAGCTTGTGTGAAATACCTTGCTGTGATATCCCGACGAAGTCCACATTTAAATATCATAGACTGTGAAAAAACATGTTCGTATTGTTTCTGAAGAGCGTTTTTGAAGGCCAAAGTGGGCGGAGCCAGCCGTCACCATCTTGGCAATCCACCTGTCACTCAAGTGGCCACGCCCTTAATTATGCACAACTTTAAGGTTTAATATAATTTAAACAGAGTTATTCATATATATATGTTTAAATTCCTTTAACACCAACAGAGTGGTTAGTGTAGCTCATCACTCAGGTGACATAATTAAGGGTAGAGTCCAGGCATCAATGAAAAAGAAGATTTACGAGGTTGAAGTGAGTTTGCTCGGGACACGGGACACAGCACTGCGGCATTGTAAAAACACTCAATAATAACCAAAACACTAGCGAAAGCGGTAGGTAGGTAGGTAGAGAGGACCTGGACTTTGGACCCGGAAAGAGTATTATCGGAGAGTGGTTACGTCACGACTTAACAACCGAATTACACTCAGTTTCAAGCTGGATTTGCTCGCAGAAATGCTCTGATTGGTGGAATTTTTGCACAGCCTCATGGGTAATGTAGTTTTTCACCATGAAATCAGGTGTTAAACATTATTATCTTAAACAGAAGTTAAAACAAAGCAGGCTGATGACTTGAACAAAAGCGTATTCTGTCGATTGACGTCGTCGTAGCTCACAGTAGGGCCGTCGACTTAAGCGTTTGTTAAAAATGAATTTCCTTATGTTTTTACTTCCAGAACCGACTGTTGCGTTCTAGTAGTTCAGAGGTGTTTCCCAGCTGGAGCGAACTTTTCCAAACTTCGTCTTGGCCTGATTTTGTTCTGAATGACTTCACACCAGTTCGTTCTTTGATTTCGTTTGAAGTATATCAGGGCCTTTACTGAGCTCTGAATCAAACCTACAGGCTGCCCTGATGTTGATTAGGGCCGTCAGAATGGCTGAAAAGCTAAAGTCGAATTTTTTAATGGAAAACGATCCACTTCTACTCACTACATCTACATTTAAAGTCGAATTTTTTAATGGAAAACGATCCACTTCTACTCACTACATCTACATATAAAGTCGAATTTTTTAATGGAAAACGATCCACTTCTACTCACTACATCTACATATAAAGTCGAATTTTTTAATGGAAAACGATCCACTTCTACTCACTACATCTACATATAAAGTCGAATTTTTTAATGGAAAACGATCCACTTCTACTCACTACATCTACATATAAAGTCGAATTTTTTAATGGAAAACGATCCACTTCTACTCACTACATCTACATATAAAGTCGAATTTTTTAATGGAAAACGATCCACTTCTACTCACTACATCTACATATAAAGTCGAATTTTTTAATGGAAAACGATCCACTTCTACTCACTACATCTACATATAAAGTCGAATTTTTTAATGGAAAACGATCCACTTCTACTCACTACATCTACATATAAAGTCGAATTTTTTAATGGAAAACGATCCACTTCTACTCACTACATCTACATATAAAGTCGAATTTTTTAATGGAAAACGATCCACTTCTACTCACTACATCTACATATAAAGTCGAATTTTTTAATGGAAAACGATCCACTTCTACTCACTACATCTACATATAAAGTCGAATTTTTTAATGGAAAACAATCCACTTCTACTCACTACATCTACATATTGTTGATCAAAAACACCAGACGCACATCTTGATCTGAGCGAGTGCTGAGCACTGTCTGTTGACGATGTTTCCATCTGATGAAACACACACTCACACACACTCAGATCTGGTCAAGTGTAGGGTGACCATACGTCCTGTTTAACCAGGACATATCTGGCCAGGATTTCGAGATCGCCCAAAATGCCTGGGATTCGGCTTTTGCTTTCTACAGTCACCATTCATTATGTTTACATTTATTACGTTATTTGACACTGACACATACGTGCTAGCTTTGCAGGTCATGCATTCTGATTCACACGGATCCCGATCGAGACGAAAACACAGGAATTTTCTTAGCAATGCTTACACGCACATCAACCGATCACTTGTTAAGCGTTCATGTAAACACTACATTCAGATTAACCAATCGGAATTAATTCAGTACTACTGAATCAAAAGGTGTACATGTAAACAAAATGAATGGCGAAGAGAAAGCAAAAGCCGAATCGCGGATATTTTGGGCGATCTCGAAATCCCGGCCGGACATGACCTGGAATAGGGTCACCCTAGTCAAGTGTGTCGTTGCACTATTTTTGTCACCAACTGAGAGGGTTTTCGTCAGCAGGAAGAGCCTTTTCCCGCCATTTTTCACATTAACAACGCAGCCACACCTGCTGTACTTGATAAGCTAACAAAAACACACCGCGTCAGTTACGTCATCATGTGTCGCGCACCTCTCGACACACCAAACATTCAAATGCACGTTTTTTTTGTGGTTTTTTTTACGAATATTTGAAATTCAAATTTTTATTTGACAGCCCTAATGTTGATTGATTTATTTTCAGTTGTAGCACTTTAAATATCTTTTTAAATCTTTTGTTTCAGAGTCGTCCTCTGCTGCTCCCGTTTCTGCACCATCCTCCATCTTCACATCATTCTCCGCACCTCCTGGCACAGCCCCGCCCCCAGCCTCATCATTCACATCCCCGCCCCCAGCCTTCACAGCCCCAGCCTCATCATCCTTCACAGCCCCAGCCTCATCATCCTTCACAGCCCCAGCCTCATCATCCTTCACAGCCCCGCCCCCAGCCTTCACAGCCCCGCCCCCAGCAGCCTCATCATCTTTCACAGCCCCGCCCCCAGCCTCATCAACCTTTACAACCCCAGCCTTCACAGCCCCGCCCCCAGCCTCATCATCTTTCACAGCCCCGCCCCCAGCCTCATCATCCTTCACAGCCCCGCCCCCAACCTCATCATCCTTCACAGCCCCGCCCCCATCCTCATCATCCTTCACAGCCCCGCCCCCAGCCTTCACAGCCCCGCCCCCAGCCTCCTCAGCTCCGCCCCCGTATCCGACCTCCTCAGGTTTTTCGTTCTCTCTTCCTCCTCTGGGATCTGCCGCTCCCTCAGGCTTCTCTCTCGGCTCCAGCTCAGCTGGTTTCTCCTTTAGTGCTCCCAAACCCCCCTCCTCCTCCGACGCCTTCTCCTTCTCTTCGTCCGCTCCTCCTCAGCATCTTCCCGCTGTTTCTCCCATCATCAGCGGCCCCAAAGCCCCGGCGGAGCCTGCAACGCCTGCTGTCAGGATGAACCTCACCGACAGGTGAGTGCCTGATCCATAAAGTATGTTCGTAGTGTGTGTGACGTCACCTGTAGTGTTTCTGAAGAGCGTTTTTGAAGCCCAAAGTGGGCGGAGCCGGCCATCGCCATCTTGGCCGCGCGTCACTCCCGGATAAACGAACATGTCCAGCAAGGCGGATTAGCTGAGGTGACGTGACGCTAACGCTAGCAGACAAACGGCTAGTAGTGACATCAGCGGCAATCCACCTGTCACTGAATTGGCCACGCCCTTAATTATGCAGAACTTTAAGGCTTAATATAATTTAAACAGAGTTATAAAATAATTCACCCCCTCACAGTCGTCATGAAGGACAGAATTAGCGATATAGACCAAAACCACTTTCTGCACCAGGCTGTAAAGTTGGACATTTTAACATGAGTTTTTATGGGATTGAGTCTCTTCTGCAGCCGGCCTCTAGTGGCCAGTGGAGGAACTGCAGGTTAAGTCTCTTCAGTGTTGATTCGAGAGAGAGACCGGAAGGTTGCCGCTTGGCCTGATCTCAATATTTATTTTCCTGGATAATCCTGAATGATTAATGAGCATTTGGTGTGTTTTGCGGCAGGTTTTCGGCGGTGGACACCATGACGTCGGTCCCGACTCCTGCCCAGCCGTTCTCTTTGACCTCGACACCCAAACCCACAGCCGTGGAGGTCATCGGTCCGACGGGACCCGCGCTCAAGCCAGCCGTTCCTGCAGGTACACACTCACATTACCAGCTCCTCGTTTATAAAACGCGAATATGATCGGCTTTAAATACATGGATTTCATCCTACGTCAAAAGTGAGAAACACATCGGGATTTATGAAGACAAACTGATGTTCAAGGGTCTTTTACTGTCATTCCAGACACGTTTACATGAAGGAACGAAACTAAGTACTAACTGGGTTCGTACAAGCTGCTTAAAGTACATGAATTTCACTTTTTGATATGTAAGATCCTGGAAAACCCTTGAAAACAGCCATATTTATGAAGAGGTACTTGAAAAGTGCTTTATTTAAATACAATATATATGAAATAGAATTTTTTCAAAAAAACACTAATATAATCTTTTCACGGAAAATTAACGCGTCTGATAAACCCCCATCAGACCTTTTCTCCATAAGAAGTACACTAACATTATAATGTAAAATATTATTTATTGGACAATAATAGCCATTATAAACTTTGTATTTAATATATATATTATTAAATATGTCGCAAGTTGTATTTTGGATGCCATATATCTGTAATTTTAGTTTTAAAAATCCTAAAGGTATTGTTTGATAAGTGCGATCTCTGATTGTAGTCCCTGAAAACCAAAAAAGTAGTGCTTTGTATACAGTATTTGTATGAACGCTAAGGTCCCGGTTAAAACACGAGATAAAAACATTAGAAACCTGGGTGTATGTCTCAGCAGCTTCCTCAATAAATAGCATGATAGCAATAAAAATTTATTAGAAATAAATTATGACTCTCTTAGTCAAATATTTAATTTTTAAAACATAAATGTGCAGTGTGAAGAGCATGTTCAAGCTTTTGTGCTCGCATATACCAGAAATTAAAATAATCTGACATTGTTTATTAAAATGCAATGATAAATAGACATGCACAGTATGCATTAATATTATTATATAAACAAATGAGCACTTGCTTTGTGATAATTGTCACTGAAATTAATATATATGATTTCCTGGAAAATATCTATCTGTAAATGATTAAATTGATGAAAAATACAATAATATTATGAAATAGTATTACACTTTAGAATAATAGTTTTCTATATAGTGAACTGTAATTTATTCCTGTGATAAACTCTGAATTTTCAGCATCATTACTCCAGTCTTCAGTGTCACATGATCCTTCACAAATCACTCTAATATGATGATTTGATGCTCAGGAAACATTTATGATTATTATCAGTGTTGAAAACAGACATATATTTGTGGAAACTGATACATTTTATTTGTCAGGATTCTTTGATGAATAGAAAGTCCAAAAGAACAATATGAAATATAATCTTTTGTTACATTATCAATGTCTCTACTGTTGATCAATGAATGCATCCTTGCTGAATAAAAGTATTCTTTTATTCTTTTTTAATGAATAACTTTTGAATGGGAATGCAAATCATCATATTAGAGTGATTTGTGAAGGATCATGTGACACTGAAGACTCGAGTAATGATGCTGAACATTCAGCTTTGATCACAGGAATACATTACACTTTACTATATTCACATAGAAAACAGCTGATTTACATGTTCTTGAGCTGGATATGATGCGCTTTGTGCTTGAATTTAAGGTAAACTGTTAATAAAGCGCGATGCATTTAGTAACGTTTTTATGCATATGGATATTTTAAACGAACTTGTTATACTTTCACATGTTGGATCATTCTGTGAATGTCTTTATAAATGAGGCACCTGGAGCCATTATCAGAATATGATGATGACGATGATAATGATGATGATGTTGTTGTGTTTCAGTGATGTCGCGCAGCGCCCCTCCTCCAGCCGCTCTGCAGAAACCAGCCTCAGTCGCCACTCCTGCGCAGGTACAGCACCAAACAGGCCTTGACATTCACTTTTCTGCTCACCCGTCGCTGTGGCTAGTGCTTTTAATATCATCTCAGAATTTGGCAGAAGGATTATTAGGCTACTGTCACTTTAAGACCTGATGCACGGATCCAGTATACTGATACACATGTGTTTTCTTTCTCAACTGTTTACATTAAAACATAACTGACTGTGTTTACGTGGATACTCGCCAAGACCGGCATTTTGACATTATTTTGTGTGTTTGACTGTTAAAGCGCAATAAGCGGCGAAACAGAACTCAATTTAGTACTAAGAGATGGCAAATTACAAACACTCAGATAAATTCAATATAGGCTGAGAAACAAATGTAATAAACGGCTTTCAATTTATAAATATAAATTATGTATAAATATATGAATGTATACATAGTATAAACATGCATTTCTTAAATATATACATGCATATGTATTTACATACAAAATAATTATACACAGCACACACACGTATATTATGTAAACACACACTTATTTTGGATGCGATTAATCGTTGCCCAGCACTAGTGAAAATACAACTGCATAGTCTTCACTGCATTAATTAAATATATATTGATTGATATTAAAGCCACAAACGTCATTCAGTGAAGAGCAGTGAGTGATTTTCTGTCTTTTGTAGTTTGATTAACATTAATGACACAGATGACAGCAGGTTTATTAGGCTACTGTCACTTTAAGATCTGATGCACGGATCCAATATACTGTTACACATGCGTTGTCACGTTCACTCAGAACGCCGTAGTGACTGCATGGCAACACCCTGTGCTTTTGCTCTGGCAATGGTTTAAAAAGCATGAAAATAATCTTTATATCTTAATCTTTAATAAACTTTCTTGATGACGAAGAACATCAGTGCCATGCGAGCAGAACCGTGATATAGAGATGATAATCAAACACCAGCCACAGAATGAGCTCTGCAGCCCGACACTAACATCTGTCTGTGAAAGAAGATTGTGGAGACATTTAATTGGCTCAGGATCTTGTATCGTCATGTAGACTGATCTGACCGGTGTGTGTTTGCATGGCAGGTCGTGTCTGTGAAAGCCCTGGAGAAACAGCTTCAGCAGAAGAAGGAGTCGGACCCCGTCATGACCGGAATAATGGAGGAGGTAGAGTCAGTCATCACATGTTCACATGCTCAAGCCTGATTGGCCGGTCGTGTTGACGCTGCCCTGTTCTCTGCTCAGATCGCTCACTTTCAGAAGGAGCTGGACGATCTGAAGAGCCGCTGCAGGAATGCTGATTTCCGGGTGGGAAGCACAGACGACATGAAAGACCTGAGGAAAGACTCGGAGAACTTCCACGCCTTCACACTGGAGATCAAAGAAACCACGGAGGTACAACACACACTTAAAGGGACAGCGCACCCTAAAATCACAATTACATCATTTACTCACCCTGGCGTTGTTCTGATGCCCTGCTTTCTTTTTCGGACCACAAACAGGAGAATTAATTTTATTATTATTATTATTTAATTTTTTTAAGTCACATTTTTCTTAGTCTTGATTTATGCTCGAAGAATCTCGTTTTTCTCCTCAAATCCGCGTCTTTCCAGGTTTGTTTTCACAGGCAAATACAATTTACAATCTGTCATAATGACGGAAATCACTTTAAAATGGTATCAAGTAATGCTGAAGTTAATGAACATGTTTGGTTAAGGCAACATATGTTACTTTTTTTATTTTTTATTATTATTGCGTCTTTCACTGATTGTTTACAGCTTAACGAAAGTTACACCCATAATTCGTGCAAAGCATCATGGGGCGCAGGAATAAGGTGGATGATGATGAACTGTAGATTGTGTGTTGTGTGATAACTGTGTTGATCTGTTGTACGCAGTCTCTTCACGGGGACATTAGCGCGCTAAAGACTAGCTTGCTGGAGGGTTTCGCTGGAGCCGAGGAGGCGCGAGCTCAAAGCGAACTCAACCGAGACAAAGACTATCTCCAGCTTCTCTACAAGAAACCCCTGGACCCGCGGCGAGAGGAGCAGCTCAAGGTCTCTTCTCACACACACACACACACACACGTTTGAGGAACGAAAGCATCGCGATTCTCTCTCGAATCGATTCTGAGCTAAGTTAAAAACTAGCCTAGAGCGCCATCTGCTGTTAAAAACTAGCCTAGAGCGCCATCTGCTGTCAAAAACTAGCCTAGAGCGCCATCTGCTGTCAAAAACTAGCCTAGAGCGCCATCTGCTATTATAAACTAGCCTATAGCGCCGTCTGCTGTCAAAAACTAGCCTAGAGCGCCGTCTGCTGTTATAAACTAGCCTAGAGCGCCGTCTGCTGTTATAAACTAGCCTAGAGCGCCGTCTGCTGTTATAAACTAGCCTAGAGCGCCGTCTGCTGTTATAAACTAGCCTAGAGCGCCGTCTGCTGTCAAAAACTAGCCTAGAGCGCCGTCTGCTGTTATAAACTAGCCTAGAGCTCCGTCTGCTGTTATAAACTAGCCTAGAGCTCCGTCTGCTGTTACAAACTAGCCTAGAGCTCCGTCTGCTGTTACAAACTAGCCTAGAGCGCCGTCTGCTGTTATAAACTAGCCTAGAGCTCCGTCTGCTGTTACAAACTAGCCTAGAGCGCCGTCTGCTGTTATAAACTAGCCTAGAGCGCCGTCTGCTGTTATAAACTAGCCTAGAGCGCCGTCTGCTGTTATAAACTAGCCTAGAGCGCCGTCTGCTGTTATAAACTAGCCTAGAGCGCCGTCTGCTGTTATAAACTAGCCTAGAGCGCCGTCTGCTGTCAAAAACTAGCCTAGAGCGCCGTCTGCTGTTATAAACTAGCCTAGAGCGCCGTCTGCTGTCAAAAACTAGCCTAGAGCTCCGTCTGCTGTTACAAACTAGCCTAGAGCTCCGTCTGCTAGAGCTCCGTCTGCTGTTACAAACTAGCCTAGAGCGCCGTCTGCTGTTACAAACTAGCCTAGAGCGCCGTCTGCTGTTATAAACTAGCCTAGAGCGCCGTCTGCTGTTACAAACTAGCCTAGAGCGCCATCTGCTGTTATAAACTAGCCTAGAGCGCCATCTGCTGTTATAAACTAGCCTAGAGCGCCATCTGCTGTTATAAACTAGCCTAGAGCGCCATCTGCTATTATAAACTAGCCTATAGCGCCGTCTGCTGTCAAAAACTAGCCTAGAGCGCCGTCTGCTGTTATAAACTAGCCTAGAGCGCCGTCTGCTGTTATAAACTAGCCTAGAGCGCCGTCTGCTGTTATAAACTAGCCTAGAGCGCCGTCTGCTGTTATAAACTAGCCTAGAGCGCCGTCTGCTGTCAAAAACTAGTCTAGAGCGCCGTCTGCTGTTATAAACTAGCCTAGAGCTCCGTCTGCTGTTACAAACTAGCCTAGAGCTCCGTCTGCTGTTACAAACTAGCCTAGAGCTCCGTCTGCTGTTACAAACTAGCCTAGAGCGCCGTCTGCTGTTATAAACTAGCCTAGAGCGCCGTCTGCTGTTACAAACTAGCCTAGAGCGCCATCTGCTGTTATAAACTAGCCTAGAGCGCCGTCTGCTGTTATAAACTAGCCTAGAGCGCCGTCTGCTGTTACAAACTAGCCTAGAGCTCCGTCTGCTGTTACAAACTAGCCTAGAGCTCCGTCTGCTGTTACAAACTAGCCTAGAGCGCCGTCTGCTGTTATAAACTAGCCTAGAGCGCCGTCTGCTGTTACAAACTAGCCTAGAGCGCCATCTGCTGTTATAAACTAGCCTATAGCGCCGTCTGCTGTTACAAACTAGCCTAGAGCGATAAACTAGCCTATAGCGCCGTCTGCTGTTATAAACTAGCCTATAGCGCCATCTGCTGTTATAAACTAGCCTAGAGCTCCGTCTGTTGTTATAAACTAGCCTAGAGCGCCATCTGCTGTCAAAAACTAGCCTAGAGCGCCGTCTGTTGTTATAAACTAGCCTAGAGCGCCATCTGCTGTCAAAAACTAGCCTAGAGCGCCGTCTGTTGTTATAAACTAGCCTAGAGCGCCGTCTGCTGTTACAAACTAGCCTAGAGCTCCGTCTGCTGTTACAAACTAGCCTAGAGCTCCGTCTGCTGTTACAAACTAGCCTAGAGCTCCGTCTGCTGTTACAAACTAGCCTAGAGCGCCGTCTGCTGTTATAAACTAGCCTAGAGCGCCGTCTGCTGTTACAAACTAGCCTAGAGCGCCATCTGCTGTTATAAACTAGCCTATAGCGCCGTCTGCTGTTACAAACTAGCCTAGAGCGATAAACTAGCCTATAGCGCCGTCTGCTGTTATAAACTAGCCTATAGCGCCATCTGCTGTTATAAACTAGCCTAGAGCTCCGTCTGTTGTTATAAACTAGCCTAGAGCGCCATCTGCTGTCAAAAACTAGCCTAGAGCGCCATCTGCTGTTATAAACTAGCCTAGAGCGCCGTCTGTTGTTATAAACTAGCCTAGAGCGCCATCTGCTGTCAAAAACTAGCCTAGAGCGCCATCTGCTGTTATAAACTAGCCTAGAGCGCCATCTGCTGTTACAAACTAGCCTAGAGCGCCGTCTGTTGTTATAAACTAGCCTAGAGCGCCGTCTGCTGTTATAAACTAGCCTAGAGCGCCGTCTGCTGTTACAAACTAGCCTATAGCGCCATCTGCTGTTACAAACTAGCCTAGAGCGCCGTCTGTTGTTATAAACTAGCCTAGAGCGCCATCTGCTGTCAAAAACTAGCCTAGAGCGCCGTCTGCTGTTATAAACTAGCCTAGAGCGCCATCTGCTGTCAAAAACTAGCCTAGAGCACCGTCTGCTGTTATAAACTAGCCTAGAGCGCCATCTGCTGTTACAAACTTAGCTCAGAAATCCACGAATCGCGATGCGTGATGTCCCAGCTCTAGAGATCGTCTTGTGATTAGCGTGTGCTGAAAGTGTGTTTTTGTCACAGGAGATCCGCCGCTTGTACCAGTACGTGAAGTTCGCCATGGAGGACGTGAACGGTGTTTTAGACGTGGAGTGGGAGATGCACCTGGAGCAGAAGAAGAAGCAGAGGTGAGCGGATGGGGTTAATGTGTTTCCTGAGAGAGAATCCAAACATCTATTTTGGGATATCACATTTAAGAACGCTGGATGGAAACAGCGACTTGTGCGTAAATTCTTAAATTTATGTGTTCATTAGGGCTGTCGAATCAAAATTAGAATTTCGAATATTTGTCCCAAAAAAAAAAAGAACATTTGAATGCAAAAACCGTGCCTTTGGTGTGTTGAGAGTCGCGCAAGACATGTTGATGATGAAGATGACGTAACTGACGCGGTGTGTTTTTGTTAGCTTATCCAGAACCGCAGGTGCAGCTGCATTGCTAATTTTTGAAAAATGGCGGGAAAAGGCCTGCTGACGAAATGCCTGCTGTCGTGCTACGACATACTTGACCAAAACTGCACATCGGTCAGAGCTGAGTGTGTGTGTGTGTGTGTGTGTGTGTGTGTGTGTTTCATCAGCTGGAAACACTGTCAACAGAAAGCGCTCCGCACTCGCTCAGATCAAGAGCGTCTGGTGTGTGTGATGATCTATATGTAGATGTAGATGTAGAAGTGAGTGTTTCTGAATGTCAGTTTGCTGTTGTGTGTTCATGTAGTTCATTACGCTGTGTGTTTTCTCGGGTTACTGATGCACAAACATGGTTTAACACACTATTGTAACCTAATTTTCCTTGCATGTATATTAAGGAAATGATATGTTAGATTTTATCTTGATCTGATTTATATTTGCTCATTGCGCTCGCTTGCGCCCTCTTGTGGACACAGGAGACGAGACAGCACCTTTCCCTTTAACATTAAGCATTGCCTTTAGAATTCGAATTTTGCTAATATTTAAGAAATTAATTCGGATGTAGCTTTTCAGCCATTTTGACAGTCCTAGCACTTTTTTTGTTTTTTTTATCCAATAAGACATGCTGATGCTGGAGACACATTTACTGAATAAATCCCTTGATGCCTCAGCGTCAGCTGTGATTGGATAATGGGTAACCAGCGGACCAATGGCATCGCAGCGTCTCTAATGTTGGTTTGGTGTTTCTGAAACGCCGGAGTCGAAGTGTGTGATCAGAATGGTTTGGTGTAATTCCCTCCAGAAGCGTCTCACACACATCAAGCATCCGAACGCTAGAGAACACGACAGCGTTTACTGTGTTTCGTCTGACGCTCTGAGACACACTCGTTTATGATGAGGGTAAACAGCCACATTAAAGCAACGTATGTGTCAGTTTTATCACTGATATTCTGCACCAGTTTCACAGGAAGTGATGGTTCTGTTCTCTTGAACACACGAGATATTAACGCTGCTTTATTCACAGTTGTTTTATGCGATACCCCGCAGCTTTGGATGTGAACACCGCTCGTGATTTCTCCCGCAGGCACATGATCGTCCCCGAGAGAGAGGCTCTGTTTGCAGCGCTGGCCAATAACCTGGACATCATCAACCAGCAGAAGACGGTTCTGGACCGTCTGTCAGGTGACCTGCACAAGCTCAGACTCTACAGAGGAACATCAGCGTGGAGCTTCGCCAGCCGAACGCCCTCCACACCCTCAGAACAGAGGTGAACACACACCTGCATCATCACACATCACACACCGTACACAACACACACCCTCAGAACAGAGGTGAACACACACCTGCATCATCACACACCGTACACAACACACACCCTCAGAACAGAGGTGAACACACACTGTTGGCACACTGCAAAAATGCTTCTCTTACTCAGTATTTTTGTCTTGTTTCCAGTCCAAACATCGAAAAGCTCTTAAATCAAGATGCATTTACTAGATGAGTAAAATGTCATACGATATTATGTCTTGTTTTCTGGGGAAATAAATAAAATTAAGTGAGTTTCTGCTTAAAACAAGCAAAATTATCTGCCAATGGGGAAAGTAAAATATTCTTAATTCAAACAGAAACAATATTATTTTTCTTAACCCATCATTTTGCTTGTTTTAAGCAGAAACTCACTTAATTTTTATTTATTTCCCCAGAAAACAAGACATAATATCGTATGACATTTTACTCATCTAGTAAATGCATCTTGATTTAAGAGCTTTTCGATGTTTGGACTGGAAACAAGACAAAAATACTGAGTAAGAGAAGCATTTTGTGCAGTGCGTTGATGTCACTGTACTACGGTACCACCACAGGATGCTGTTAGAATGGTCAGATGTACAGTAGGGTTGTGCGATATAACTATTTAGAATAAACTTCAACATGCAGGGATCATAATATACATTGTCGCACTGCTGTTTACCATATTCTAAGAACTAATGCACATGAAACCTTGATTTGAACCACTAAAACCACTAGTTTAATGATATTTGTTTAATCAATTTATTACAAATGTATCAATGATAAGTGAAGCATGAGGATATTGAGAGAGTGTCGCTGTAAAGCGCTGTGTGTTTGTGTCATGGACGAAGCGTCAGGATTGATGTGCTTGTGTGTGTTGTGCAGTCTGGACCGCGAGCTGGAGAGTCTGAAGGATGCTCTTCTGAAGGCCAGTCTGGAAACTACACCCAGAACTCAAGACAAATCACCATGTAAGAGTCGCAGGGTTGGTGAGATGATGTCAAGCCGTGTTTCCACCCAAATTACCCGGAACAATTTGTCCCAGGACCTTTTTCCCCCCAGACCTGTTGCTGTCTTCGTTTCCCCCGTGATCTAAAGCACCGTGTAGATTATAGGCTAATTAGCCCGGTGACGCAGGACTGAGCGCTACTTTACAGTTCCCACTGGATTTCATCCTCCGAATATGTAAGCAATAAGGAAGAGAGGCTGTGTGGTGAATAAGTCACGGCTGAAGGGCGTTGTTAGGCACGACACGAAGCGAGTCAGACACTTGTTCACGATGCAGCGCTAGCCTCTCGTACCTTATTGCTTTAATAAAACGGTTACCACACAAAATATTAAAGCTGAAAAATATGTATCTATGCAACTTTCATGAAGTAAAATCACTAAAAGCTTTCCTTCCGCTGGAAAAAATTGTCCCTGACCATAAACAGCAACAGAAGTTACACATTATTTCTCCATTAGATGGCGGCAAAGACTCTTTATGACTGAGTCAGTAGAGGAGACTTTTATATTGAAAGGACTCAAACGTGTGATCACAGAGAAGGAAGACTGACTGACAGATGACTAGGGCACGGAAAACCCCTGAACTGTTGAAAGGACAAGATATCACAGCGGACATTCAAACAGATTTTTTAAATTATGATTAAAGGACTGGCCTGAAGGAAAATGCCATGTCTACTGTAAATGCAGGAACACTCGCTTACTCGATCTCCTCCTTCAGAGTCTGCCTAAACCAGCACTATAGGAACTACAGTGACGTTAGTGTTCTCTGATTGGCCGAACGCACGTGAAACACCAGCACACGCCATTATAATAAAGGCTGTGTAAACACACAGATTATAGCCTATATATTTACTCCAGAAACTAACTCTACGAACATGTAAAACAGAGATAGATGAACCTCTCAACCTTTATCTTTACACTGAGGAGAAAACCCAACACAACTCTGAGGAGAACAAGAGAAACATGATTGTGTTTCTGCTCAGCAACACTGGACATCACACACACACACACACGCTAATAACTCTTCATCACTGTCAGTGTATAACAGTTCTATATAATAACGCATTAGACTGTTAGACAGATCGTACACTAATGAACACGGAGAATACGAGGACTGTGTTCTCAGCACCGTCAAAATAAAAGTCTCAACAAGTGTGTCTTTCGTCACTTCAGAGTTCCTACCGGCGCTGCGAACGCAACCAGGAAACGTTCCTAAGGGAACCATTAGTCCTCTGGGAAACATCCTGGTGGCTCGTTCCTAGAACTAAGATCCTAGACTTAACTGGTGCGAAAGCCCCTTTAGTTCCTCCAAAAGGAGTTCCTAGAACTAAAATCGTTCCTAGTTCCTGCGGTGCGAACGCGCCAAAATCCAGGAACTTCCGACAATAGTTTCTAGGAACTATGAAAAAGTTCCTACGGTGCGAAAGCCCCTTAATTTATATTTACATTTAGATCCTGATTCCTGCGGTGGAAACACACGAGTACCAGCCCAGAGTCCCTCGTTCCTGCGGTGGAAACACACGAGTACCAGCCCAGAGTCCCTCGTTCCTGCGGTGGAAACACACGAGTACCAGCCCAGAGTCCCTCGTTGCTGCGGTGGAAACACACGAGTACCAGCCCAGAGTCCCTCGTTCCTGCGGTGGAAACACACGAGTACCAGCCCAGAGTCCCTCGTTCCTGCGGTGGAAACACACGAGTACCAGCCCAGAGTCCCTCGTTCCTGCGGTGGAAACACACGAGTACCAGCCCAGAGTCCCTCGTTCCTGCGGTGGAAACACACGAGTACCAGCCCAGAGTCCCTCGTTCCTGCGGTGGAAACACACGAGTACCAGCCCAGAGTCCCTCGTTCCTGCGGTGGAAACACACGAGTACCAGCCCAGAGTCCCTCGTTCCTGCGGTGGAAACACACGAGTACCAGCCCAGAGTCCCTCGTTCCTGCGGTGGAAACACACGAGTACCAGCCCAGAGTCCCTCGTTCCTGCGGTGGAAACACACGAGTACCAGCCCAGAGTCCCTCGTTCCTGCGGTGGAAACACACGAGTACCAGCCCAGAGTCCCTCGTTCCTGCGGTGGAAACACACGAGTACCAGCCCAGAGTCCCTCGTTCCTGCGGTGGAAACACACGAGTACCAGCCCAGAGTCCCTCGTTCCTGCGGTGGAAACACACGAGTACCAGCCCAGAGTCCCTCGTTCCTGCGGTGGAAACACACGAGTACCAGCCCAGAGTCCCTCGTTCCTGTGGTGGAAACACTGCTTAACACGTCAATCTGAACGATCCATGCCAATGTCATCTGTGCATACATGTTTGTGCCTACATCTATGTATACCTGTGCAGAAGCAATCATGATGCTTCTGCACAGATGAGCTGCGGTGAGATGTTAATCTGTGTGTGTGTGTGTGTGTGTGTGTGTGTGTGTGTGTGTGTGTGTGCGCAGCTAAAATGACCCCAGCCAAGCAGTCTCAGCTGAGGAACTTCTTGTCGAAGAGACAGACTCCACCGGTTCGATCCACGGCTCCAGGTACGTCACGCGTGTGTTTTCCTGAAGTCTGCATGTGTCTTGTATGCATGTCATCTAGATTATGTAATCAGATTCCAGAACTGGAGAACTTGTTTTAAAAGGCCAGTAAATGATTCATAATTAGATTCGCCTAGACGTGCGATAAATAGCGTCTTTTCCATGTTAATTCGAGTTTCTGTCCTATCCGTGATGATTGTATTTTAGAAAGCAGCAGCAACAACACCAACATACACATATGACAATGATAATCTCAGGTACTGATAATTAGGGTTGATAATCATCTTGATCCAAGATGTCTCCGTGTCTCTCGTTCCTCAGCCAACCTGTCTCGGTCCGCGTTCCTGTGTCCTCAGTTCTACGAGGATCTGGATGAGGTGAGCTCGAGCTCGTCTCTGTCTCAGGTCCTGGAGCCCGAGGACTCGCTGGCGCTGGCCGAGGACGGGGACGAGCCGGTTCTGATGCCGGTTCTGATGCCCAGCGTCCCGAGACACCCGACCGTGGTCCGAACGCCCTCCATACAGCCAGGCTTCAGTCCCAGTCCCTTCAGCAGAGTCCCGATCATCAGCGCCGGTGAGACTCAATCATAAACCTTCAACATTTCTCACATTATCACAGTTTGTTCGCTATAGTTTAGAAAATGGTAATAAAATATAAGCAGAACTCAGTTGATATTTGACTGGTTTTGTCCGCCCTTCTGTTAGACTGTCTCACACATGAATTATGTTGAATATCTGTCAGCTGTTAAATTTAACTACACAATTAGATAATACCAGTTTAGCTCAACCAATCACCAAGCAATGCTTCATTTTGTTCAGTCTGTGTGTAAAAAGAGCATTAGCAATTAAAGACAAAACACTTCAGCAAAACATGATGAGCTCAAAGTGTCCCAATCATTTTTAATCCCACATTTTTATAAATTTTACTGGTAATCACTGCATGAAGAATTTTTGTGGTATAATATTTTGCTCTCCTCACTTACATAATGAACTATAGTGTCCTGCACACACTAGTAAGTGATCTCTGGTGTCTGAATAATCTTTGGTTTGACTGAATGTCTCTTGAATGTGTTGCAGCTCCGAAGATAAACATGGACAGTGCCGACAGCACAGCGCTAGCCACAAAAACAGTGAAGCACGGAGCCCCGCCCACAGAGAGGGCCACGCCCACCACAGTCCCCGCCCCTCAGGCTGCTGGAAGAGCCGCCCTCAGTAGACACATGACCAGCCAGAAACCAGGTACACACACACCGGCCTTCACACGTTTACCAAAGAAATCAAATATTTAGATCTGCTCTTTAGTATTATCGGGTATGGGTGTAGCGATGCTCTCACGATTCGATACATATCACGATACTGAACTCACGATACGGTATTATTGCCATACTCCAAGACACATGATAAAAGGTTACAAAAAATGTACAGTTGATTTCAATGCTAAATTTGGTGATACACTGTGTGTGTAAATGAACAGGCTTTGGTCTTAGTGCTGATAACTCAAAGCACAGGACAATAGAGACACCAGAATAACAATATTCATGATTCTGAAGCTGAAAATACTGAATTATTGTAGATGAATATGTTTGCACTCTTTCACTGACTAGATATATTTAAAATAATGTAGGACACTTTTTACTGGTAACATCAGACATTTGGCATTATCAGGACCCACAAATATTCCTCCATTGCATTATTATACATTATATTCAACATTATTTATAGTATTTTAATGTAGTTCTGACACTAAAACTCAACTTTTTTTTTTTTCTCACTCAGTAAATTTTTATTTTGGGTGAACTATACACAATACATATTGTTGCATTTTTGTATTGCAAACACAATATTATTATTATATTATTGTGACAATATATTATTACATCCCTATTATCAGGTTTTTATAATCAGATGTGTGTTCATCAGTGTAAGTGTGTGTCTTTACACTAGGGGGCGACAGACACCACAGACTGTCTGAACTGCAAAAACATTAGTTTTCTCTCAATTTATTGTTATAATACACACTACACCTCAAAAGATTTAATGTTTTCAGAATTTAAGGATGCGTTAAATTTATCTAAAGTGACTACAGACATTTATAATGTTACAAAAGATTTCTATAAAATAAATGCTGTTGTTTTTAACTTTCTATTCATCAAAGAATCATGGAAATATAAATATGAAGCAGCACTGTTTTCAACACTGATAATAATCATAAATGAGCATCATATTAGAGTGATTTGTGAAGGATCATGTGACACTGAAGACTGGAGTAATGATGCTGTAAATTCAGCTTTGATCACAGGAATAAATTACACTTTACTATATATTCACATAGAAAATAGATGGATTTACATTGTAATAATATTTCACAATTTTTACAGTATTTTTTTATCAAATAAACGCCGCCTTGGTGAGCAGAAGAGACTTTCAAAAAACATTATTATTCACAACTTCTGAGCAGTCGTGTAGAAAAAAGTTTTGTAAAGTATTATAGAAATATCATATAGATTAGGTTTTTGTTTTAATAGATTAATTACACATTATAATCACCTTTTTGCAACTTTTGAAGCCTTTTGCACTTCTCGAAGACCATAAGTGTGAATATTCATGATTCTCTCTATAAAATCTGTTTTAGAGGGTTTAGTAAAGCACCAGAGAGAGTTTGAGCTGACGTTATCATAATCATCTGAGACACTACATGTATTGCATTATTGACATTGCGTGACACAAGCGTTATATAATAACTGATGAATTAAGTTATTTCTGACTGATTTTGATGTGTGTGTGTGTCTGTCGTGTGGTTTGTAGGAGCGTGTTTGACCGAGTCCACACTGAAGACGGTTCCTCAGGTGGTGAACGTACAGGAGCTGAAGGATAAGGGTCCACACACACCTGTGTCCACCGTCATCAGGTGAGAGAGGGGGATTATGGGGCAGTTTTACTGTCTTCACACTGAATAAAACGCTCCGCTTCACAACAGATTGAGAATGCATAATGATGGCCAGCAACCCGTCAAAATAAAAGTTTGATGGTTCAACAATTAAAAATGAAGAAAGTCAGAAATATTAGCATTATAATTCTAGTTTTATAAAAATATTCAAAAAATGTTTTTTTTAATTCTTACAAGGACTCAATAAAGGAGTAAAGTATATATATATATATATATCTTTTTTTTTTTCTTTTTTTTTTTTTCAGCTATTTTTATTTTCACTCCCCAATAAAATCTCCTGAAATGTTGATTTTATCCCTTGAAACTCATCTTTGATCACCAAAAATCACATATTTAAATGTTTTTTCCTTGAAAAAATGCCTTAAAATATCTTGACTGTAACTCGACACCCTTGCCTCATTTAGTATTCACGGCTCTATGAATATGCAAATGAGCCCCGCCTCCACTCACTCACTCACTCAGCTCAGAGATCCACTGGTTGACGATCACACGTTGATCTGATTGGTTACAAGGTAGTTTGTGACGTCAGAAACACCAGCGATTTCATTTCTTTGGTTCACTGCAGTTTTAAGGAGGAAATACTCAGCAATGGTGTCGACTTATGAACTTACACATGGTTTGTCTTAAAGCAGATTAAAAACACCACATAGACACATAAACAACATTAAAAGATGGATTTTCAATGCAGGGGGACCAAATACAGCTATTCAAGTGTGTGTGTGTGTGTGTTCTATGAATCTACTCGCACTGTGAAATACTCTGAAATGAGGTCAGGGTCAGTCTGTGTGTGTTTATTATGGGGTGTGTGTGTGTTTATTATGGGGTGTGTGTGTGTGTGTTTATTATGGGCTGTGTGTGTGTGTACGCTGTCCTGTTTTAACCTTTCACATGAGCTCATCTTCCCTCAGGCGTGTGTGTGTTCAGACTGCGATCACACACTCTCATCTGATGAACAACAGTCACACACACACATCAGTGTTTAGTGTTCCTCCCATGGGGTTCAATTACAGTGTGTTGACGTTATTAATCTGTCGTCACTGCATATGAATCATACGCTGCTGAGATGATTGACAGGTCGCTGATCTGTGCAATGAGGATGCGTTAAGGATCCATGAACTATAAATCATTTAATCACTTATATATAATATAGATAGTGTTATAAGTTATCGTTATAATAATCGTTATCGTAAACTATTGTCATATTTAACGAATAGTTATTTTCATTAATGTTATAGTTATTATTATAGTAATAGTTATCATTAACGTAGTTATAGTTATTATTATAGTAATCTTTTACATTATCGCTAATGTTATAGTTATCATTACTTATTAATAGGTGATATTGTTGTACATTTGTATTATACTTATAGTTATCGTTATTCATTAACATTATAGTTGTTATTTGTTAACGTTAGTTATCAATATTGTAAATGTTGTAGTTATAATAGCATAGTTGTGAGTTATTAATGTTATAGTAATTGTTATTTATTATCATTAACACTACAGGGATCAGTGTTTGTTATTGTCGTTGTCATTAGTTATTTACGTTAGTTATTATTAAAGTTGTCACTGTCCAAGATATTATAGTTATCGTTTTACAAATCATTATTGTAACGTTATCATTCATATTTAACATTTGTTATAAGTTTAAATTGTAGTTATTATAGCAATGTTATCATTATCATGAAACTTTAACATTAAGGCCCGTACACACCGGGACGAATATCGGCGCGCGTTATTCGCCAGCGTTTTTCAACGCGTTTTTTGTGTTCTCACCCAAGCGATTTCCGCTGACGATGAGCCGAGTGAACATGCAAATGCATTCCCTGACATTAGATGGCGCTTAATGTAAAACAGAAATACAATACCTCTCCATAACAGTCTATACTCTGCAATACCACTCCATAACAGTCTATACTCTGCAATACCACTCCATAACAGTCTATACTCTGCAATACCACTCCATAACAGTCTATACTCTGCAATACCACTCCATAACAGTCTATACTCTGCAATACCACTCCATAACAGTATATACTCTGCAATACCACTCCATAACAGTTCTCTTTTAACAAGATTTTTGTAGTCGCTGTCGCGTTTGTCATATAGTTCTTTATTCCGACACCAACGAGACCAGCAGCTCTACATTCATCTTGCCTTGCATCTTCCTCGTAATTTCTTCCCGGCAGTGTCTGTCTATGGGCAGTGTAGACGCTACTTGGCGTATATCTTCTTCGCTGTTACGTATGTGTGCTCGGCAAGACCGTTTGGTGTTTGAGCGCCCCCAAGTTGTGTTTTACTGTAACTTCAGAAGCTCCAGACACGTGAGCAAAAGCGCCAATCTCATTGGTCGGATAGTTTTTGACGCGGCGCGTCAAACCAAAAAAACGAACCCGAGGCGTTTAAAAAAAAATTACGCTTTTACGCGTGCCGTTTTTCGCGTCGGTGTGCACACTCACATTGGCGCCCTTTGTTTAGTCACGAGGCGTTAAAGGAGTCATGAACTGGATTGTTTTATTATTTTATAATGTTGCCTGGGGTGCCCTTATAATGTTAGTATGATTTTTACATAAAAAATGGTCATCATTTGTAAATAAAAGCCATTTTTCCAAGCCTGATTTCAGCCTCAGATTTGAACGCTCTGTTTTAAGGGGCGTGTCTGCTGTGAGACTGCAGTGCAAACGCCCACTGCTGTGATTGGCTGACATGCTTGCATATGAAATAGCTAATAGTATTATATGAACTCTCTCGAAAACTTTTACTACGTTTTTACTATTACAGCTATCGAGATTAACAAATCGTGAAAAGTATCGTTTAAAGCATTATATTTAAATCTATTCCATCACATGAAAGGTTGCAGCATGATGAGCACTGACTGAGCAGATGACAGACAGTCTGTTGATCGCGTGAATAAAGATCTTATCATTGCAACGCAATTTTTGTAAAATGTTTAGCACAGACACCTAAGCCAGTGGGAAGGGTTGTAGGAACCGCATCATTATAAATGAATTTAACCCACTGGTCCCTGATAGCTTGGTCCGTTCTTGGGAGAGAAAAAACATTTCCATGTTGATTCTGGCAGTCAACAACAGAGAAACTCACATGTACACCACATGTGCACCACGTGTGCACCACGTTTCTGCATCTTTCACGGTCGAGTGCGTACTTCGAATCGGAATCCCGGCGCTCGACTGAATATGAGGGGGAGAGGGGTCTGCGGTGTCCATATATGGTATATCCTGCGCCGTCTTGACGTCAAGTCGGCGCAGAAATTAACATCACGTATTTGAGTGCGCGTGCACGTGGGCTGGTTGACGAACCCAGGGGTAAACAAACGCTTCACTTTTAACCCCTTAAACACTGAGGCCATTTTTGGAGTTTTTTGTCTGAGTGACACACAAAAAAGTAAAGACTCATAACTTCAAAACTATAGAGAGGAGAGTCAAAAGGTAGATATCATTTGTTAGGAAACTTTTTATATTTTTAGAAAATATAAATTTTTATTACTTTTGGACAATCTAATGCTGAGAAAATGCTGATAAAAGACAAAAATATTAATATTATTTTTTAATAATTTAGATATCTTTCTTATTTGAAATGCAATAATTCCGGAAGGAAATACGGTAGCAAAATAATTCTTTTTTTGTGATGTTCCCCTATGTGTGGTCTGCGTCTGGATCATTATTTTATGATGATAGCATAAAGTAATCCAAAGTTACAGCACTTGGAACAAAGGGAGCCTTTTTGTTAAGTCCTCACACATTTGGAAGGCAATAAAAAAAATGAGTTTTCTTAGTGACATACACAAAACTAAAGACTCATAACTTCAAAACTATAGCAAGGAGATTCTAAAGGTAGGTATCGTTTGAAAGAACACTTTTCAAATTTTTTGAAAATATACATTACATTACATTTGGACATTCTCCTGCCGAGAAACTGCTGATAAAAGACAAAAAATATATATAATTTTTATTATGATAATGCATATCTTTCTTATTTGACATGGAATAACTCAGGAAGGAAATAAGGTAGAAGGAAAATTCTTTTTTGGGGAAGTCCCTCTACATATGAGCTGCATCTCGATAAAATTTTGTGGTGATTGGATAAAGCAATCAAAAGTTATAGCATTTGGAACCAAGATAGCCTTTTTGTTGAGACCTTGACGCCCCCTCATGGGCATTTTTAAAATTGTTTCACCATGAAGAAAATCTTGTCATAAAAGCAATAGATTAAGTAAATTTTGGGCTCATTTGAATTGTATTAATATGCTGTAAAAAATTAAGTGCAATTTTCAATGATTTTTGAATGTTTCATGAGATGTATGATGTTTTTGACACATTGCAGTACATAGTACAAAAAACTATTTTATAGATTATGAAAAAAAATATTCTATTTATCAACAAATAACTCAGCAGTACTTAGGAGTTTTTCGAATTGGCTACATTCACTGTAAAGTTCAGACTCTAAGCTTTCAAATGACACCAATTTTGTTTGAATCAAGGCAATATTTTGGAAAAATATGATAATTAATATTTTCGCAGCTAGGTGGCGCCTGTGGGGCGTCCGCGGGCGGTACACTCCGGTTGAGAGAGACTAGTCAGCACTCGTTCAGAGTTGATCGAAGTGGTTGGATGCATTAAAAAGCTGAGATTCTAAGCTTTAATATGATACATATTTTGTGTTATTCCACGTTTGAAATCGAGCACGGATGGTTCCGGGAAAACTGGAAAACACTTTGCACCCCGGGAGGATGAGAGACTTGTTTTTTAGCCAAGTATGCATCACTTCGTGAGGAATATCTCGTGATCAAAGCAATGGATTATGTTGTGTTTGGGCTCTTTGTAATCGTGAGAATCTGCTGTCAATAAAGATGTGTGATTTTTCACAATCCATGCATGTTTCATTGAGTTATGAGCTGAAACGTCACATCAAAACAACATCGCATCACTGCTATTGCTACTTCATAGATCCGCCTGTGGAATTTTTTGTGTTAGAACGCCATAAGGAATATATTTAGATCTGAGTGATGGATTATGGCGAGTTTGGGCTCTTTTTAATCTTAACAATCTGCTGTAAATAATGATGTGCCATTTTCCACAATTGATGCATGCTTCATTGAGTTATGAGTTAAAACGCGACAAGTGCTACATCTATAATAAACGGTCTATGCGCGCCGGTGGTGGTTCGTGTGTTACAACTCCCACGAGGAATATCTTTAGATCTGAGTGATGGATTTTGCTGAGTTTGGGCTCTTTTTAATCGTGAGAGTCTGCTGAAAATAATGATGTGCATTTTTCTACGATCTGTGCATGCTTTGTGAAGTTATAAGTGAAAACCAAACGCGAGTGCTTCATGAGTATATACTAGGATAGGCGCGTCTGAGGTATTTTTTGTTTTAGAACGCCATGAGGAAATATCTTTAGATCTGATTGATGGAATATATTAAGTTTGGGCTCTTTGTAATCGTGAGCTCCTGCTGTAAATAACGATGTATAATTTTTCATGATCGGCGAATGTTTCATGAAGATACGAGTAAAAAGGCCAAGTCTAAGCTACCTTGCTAGGCTACGTGAATCAGTGGATTTTTTGTGGTTTAGAACTCCATGAGGAATATCTTTAGTTCTGAGTGATGGATTATGTTGAGTTTGGACTCTTTTTAATTGTAAGCATCTGCTGTAAATAATGATGTGTCATTTTCCACAATTGGAGCATGTTTCATGAAGTTACAAGCGGAAATGTGTCTAAAATGCAGCATCCATATATGGTTTACACATGGGTCTCTTAAGGGGTTATTTTACAAAAACCTTGCTCAAGTTTATTAAAAACCCTGGAACAATTATGCTTGTTGTATTCTACTCATTGAGACCTTTCAAATGACATATGACACAGGACTATCTGAGCTGTATGATGTTTTTGACATATTGCAGTATGTGGTACAAAAAAGTAGTTTATAAATTATGAAAACATTTTTTTTCTATTTATCAGCAAATAACTCAGCACTACATTGGAGTTTATCAAATTGGCTACATTCATTGTAAATTTCAGACTCTAAGCTTTCAAATGACATCTATTTTAAGTTGATCCAGGTAATATTTTTGAAAAAAAATTATGATTATTAATTTTGCAGCTAGGTGGCGCCTGCGGCGGGTACACTCGTATTTAGTGGAATAACTCTGCAATCATTAGAAGTTGATCGAAGTAATTAGATGCATTAAAAAGCTGAGATTCTAAGCTTTAAAATGATACCTATTTTGTGTTGTTCCATTCAGTGGTTGCTTAGTAATTTGATTATGAATATTTTTCATGGGGTGGCGTCCCGCCGGCGGGACGCTTAGGGTTTAAGGGGTTAAATATCGGCTTCCCGGCCAGTGTATAATCGTTAGGCAATCATAACATACATTTTTTTCTCGTGGAAAAGTGAAAATTACAGGTCATGACTCCTTTAAACGTCGGCGAATATCGCGCGCGAAATTCGTCCCGGTGTGTACGGGCCTTTATACTGTCATTACACAGTTAACATTATAGTTATTACAGTTGAGCGTTTGTTATGGTCACTATTATCATTATAGTTGTTATAGTTGTTGTTTTCATTTATTATAACTATAGTTAATTATTCATTATTGTTTTTATCACGCATTGCATGCACTGAATTATTGCTATAGTAATAAAAGTAAATTATGTTTATAACCTAAACATCGTTAACATCATAGTTATCGTTATAGTTGTCAGTGAATGTTATAGTTATGATTATAGATGTCATTTACATTATTGTTGTAGTGGTTATGGTCAATGTTCTAGTTATTGTTAACATTCTAGTTCACTATCAGTATTACCAGTTATTATAGTTATGAGTCTTCAGTGTGTAGAGTTTCCCGTTGTGCAACGAGACACTGCAGGATGTGAGAGTTTGTGGTGATGATGATTTGACATCACTTCCTGCGTGTGTGTGTGTGTGAGAGTGTGTGTGTGAGAGAGAGAGAGACACGCGAGACGCCTCATCTGTGTGTGAATGCTCAAGACAGTGTGTCCCATGCAACTTTAACCCAGACACATGTATTATTAACGCTCGAGCTGTTCGCCCCGAGACAGCGACTACACACACACACTTACGTGCACGCACACACTCCCACAGTCACACTCTCTCTCTCTCACACACACACACTTACATGCACGCACGCACACACTCCCAGTCACACACTCTCTCTCTCACACACACACACTTACGTTCAGTCACTCACTTGCTCACACACACTTACAAACGCAGTAACACACACACTTACGTGCACACACAAAAACACACTCACACACATTTTTGGAAAAATAAATAAACCTAGAAAGTCTTGGAAAAGTCAGATATTTGTTTCACACAAAATGTTCAGTTGATAATATTGGTTAAAGGAGTTACAGCGCTTGTCCTTCGGCCTTCAGTCACGTGACGTCTGGCACAGGCGCAGCTTACACTTATTATTAAAACTAATAGCATTATCAGTCATTAATAAAGTAAGTTTAGTTGAGATATGCTATGATAAATATGAGCATGGGTTTTTATTCTTCTTTAAACTGACTATCATAGAACATTAGCTCATGAATATGTGCCTTGAAACTCATGAAAAACTCATGGAAATTAAGTTGCATTTAATTCAAGCATTACCACATCATTATTTCAGTTGTAAAATAGTTATACTATATTGTGTAGGGAATTTTGGCCGATATCAATAACCGATAATTCTCTATATTTGAAGCCGATATATTGGCCGATATCGATAACCGATAATTCTCTATATTTGAAGCCGATAGCCGATATATTGGCCGATATCGATAACCGATAATTCTCTATATTTGAAGGCGATATATTGGCCGATATCGATAACCGATAATTCTCTATATTTGAAGCCGATAGCCGATATATTGGCCGATATCGATAACCGATAATTCTCTATATTTGAAGCCGATAGCCGATATATTGGCCGAAATCGATAACCGATAATTCTCTATATTTGAAGCCGATAGCCGATATATTGGCCGATAAGCAACTGCTTTTATTTTAAAACCTGCAGAAATCAATAAAACATCAAGATCTTTCCTTTCCCATCATCACTTCCTAGATGAATGACTTTAAAGATTCCTTCACTTTTACAATTATTTTTACATTCCAATGGCAAATAAATTATCGATATCAAGTTAATTTTCTTATTGGACTGATAACGATAACAGTAAAAATGAACATTTATCAGCCGATAGCGATATATTGTGCATCTCTAATATCAGGTTATGCCTTTACTTAAAATAGTCACTCATTGTGTGTGTGTGTGTGTGTGTGTGTGTGTGTGTGTGTGTGTGTGTGTGTGTGTGTGTGTGTGTGTGTGTGTGTGTGTGTGTGTGTGTGTGTGTGTGTGTGTGTGTGTGTGTGTGTGTGTGTGTGTGTGTGTGAGTGTGAGTGAGAGAGCGTCTTCCTGTCTGTATTGATCTCTCATACTGATGCAGGAAGAGTGTGTGTGTTTGGTTTGTTCACTGTGCTGAGGTCAGGTGACCAGTGTAATGATGTCACTGTGTTTATCAGAGCACATCTCTCCTCTTCCTCTGCTCCAGTTACTCTTCTTCATCATCATCATCACATGACCTGTGTGTGTGTGTGTGTGTGTGTGTGTGTGAGCGAGCAGTGGCATATATTTGCCCTCAGGACACACTCAGCGTGATCTTCCAGACGTGAACACAGAACATCAGAGCACTTTTATTCAGGCTGTTTCTAAGACGTATCCCAGCATTCCTAAACACAGAGACATCCATCTGTAAATATGGGCTTTTCAAACACACACTCAAACACACACACACACACCCACCCCCTCACACTCACTCACTCACTCACACACCCTCACACACACATACCCTCACACACACATACACATACACACACTCACTCACACACATACAAACACACACACGCACTCTCACACACACACACACACACACACACACACACACTGTTCACTAAGGGTCCGCTTTGACCTAGAGCAAATGAAATCCATTTTATTTTTCCCAATATTAATTTCTTCAGTAGTTAGAGCTGCTCTCAGTGATGCTGGGTGATGTCACTTCTTGTTGACGTTCGAAGTATTGTCAAACAAAACGGAGGCTAGCTCGATCCTCCCTCCTCCTCCTCCTCCTCATCCCGTCCCCTCCCCCTCCCTCCTCCTCCTCCTCCTCATCCCGTCCCCTCCCCCTCCCTCCTCCTCCTCTTCCTCATCCCGTCCCCTCCCTCCTCCTCCTCCTCCTCATCCCGTCCCCTCCCCCTCCCTCCTCCTCCTCTTCCTCATCCCGTCCCCTCCCCCTCCCTCCCGTGCTTCCTGAAACAGTCATGAACGAGTCGGAGTTCGCGTTCTTTCTCCTTTTCCCTATTCTTTGTTATTTGTTCATCGGAACGTCGTCTCTTTGGTCATGTGTCGGCCATATCACAATTCAAGAGAATATAATTCTAAACTTTTAGGGCCCTGTGAAATCGGTTTTATCTTTTCTTATCGTTTTTTTTCCCCCAAATTCTATGTTTTCTGTATTTCTGGGCTCCATTTTAAGAGTTTAATTACATTTTAATAATCAAAGCATGTCATTTGAGCTCATAAAATAAAATAGAAAAACATTAAATTAATACTACTACTACCATTACTAAGAATAACATTTGTAAAAATGTGTTCTGTTATAATTTGAACCATGAATCTGCAGCATTTCGTTTGCCAAAATATAAAATAAATTGTTACATTTTCATTTGAGAGGTAAATTGTGCTGTTCAGTTGTAATGTATTTCTGTCATAATTTCTTCAAGTTAAACCAAAATTTTATTTTGGTGAGTTGAAGTGAAGGTGTGTGTGTGTGTGTGTGTGATTAGTTTTCTCAGATGAAATGGTGAAATGCTGCTAAAGTGACTCTCAGATCAAGTTCATGTCATCATGTGCTCATATAGTGAGACTTCAGGTTTTAATATTCACAATCATTAGTCCATATTGCCATGTGATTAAGTGTACATCCCTACTTTTGATTTCTTCATCCAAAAAGGGCCAAATTCAGTGTCAGTTATGCTTTAAATTCAGTTTTTATGACTAAATTCGGCAATGCATGGCCCTCAGATGATAGGTGTTCTCCTAAGAGTGTTAATGATCATTGTTCCTTGTGTGTGTGTGTGTGTGTGTGTGTGTGTGTGTGTGTGTGTGTGTGTGTGTGTGTGTGTGTGTGTGTGTGTGTGTGTGTGTGTGTGTGTGTGTGTGTGTGTTGTGTGTGTAGCGCGTCTGTTCCAGCACCGGCGGCTCAGGTGGTTCAGCAGGTTCTGGCTACGGTGGAGGCCAATAAAGTGAGTCTCGCATGAGCTACACTACAGGAAACATCACACTGCTTCTTAAAAGACCAGCATGTAATGTCTGACGTTTGGTGTATCGCTGTTCTCACTCTCACAGAGTTCCTTTCAGGCTGCGTTAAAGGTCCAGTCGCCGGCCCAGACCACATCTTCCAGCTTCGTGTTCGGTAGGTGTGAGCTCCCGTGCGCTCAGATGTGTTCAATTTAACATTCCTCCTTCCCTCGGGTCATTTTGACACGGACAATTATCGCACTTGAACCACGAATACAAACGAAACCAAGTTTTGTGGTTGAAATTTTAAAAAGTAACAAATCCTTCCCTGGCGGGTCAATTTGACCCCTTAGGAATGAATGGAATGTGAGGAATGATTCAGTTCACATAGAAAAACCTAAAAATGCTCAAATATCAAACTAAAAGTGCTAAAACTTTACCAAAAGAATATGTTATAATGTCTACATGTGTATGTGAATGCATACTGAAGTGAACTGCTTTAGGACCCCGCGGAACAGCTCATTTGCTGCATATAAGGACATCTAGAGTTATGAAATATCATGATATATTATTATTTTTCTGCAAGAGGTCTGCAAAGACTCCCGATGTAAGATATTTAGAGCTGAATTAAAAGGGTTATGCCTGAAATTGTGAGTTATTTAGAATTTAATTTGAAAGAATGTGAGGAATGTGCTTCTAAATTACTATTTATTTATTATGTATTGATCAAATCTAGTAATTTAAAGGTAAATAAAATTAAAAAATAACAAAAAATCTCCCAAACAAATTGCTTTAAAAATTAGAAAAACTATCAAAATGAAATAAAAGAAGCTTTGTGGACACAAAAAAAAGTATAATTTTAGGGCTTCGGGTCATTTTGACTGATTTGTCACAGAACGCAAGGGAAGGATGAGGGTTTAATTGCTGAATAAAAGTGTGTGTGTTTAATATTGAGCTGGGTTGTGTGTGTGTGTGTGTCTGGTCCAGGAGGAGCAGCAAAACCTGAAGCAGGAGCTTCTTCATCTGTCAGTGAGAAGAACTCAAAGGGCTTCTCGTTTTCTGCACCGTGAGTTATTAAACATAATTATAACTACCTCAACCTCTATATACACTACTATTGGTAAGATTTTTATAAGAAGTCTCTTCTGCTCACCAAGGCTGCATTTATTTGAATAAAAAAATTAAATAAAATGTAATATTGTGAAATATTATTACAATTTAAAATTACTGTTTGCTATTTTAATATATTTTTGATAATAGCATCAAATCATCACATTAGAATGATTTGTGAAGGATCATGTGACACTGAAGACTGGAGTAATGATGCTGAAAATTCAGCTTTGATCACAGGAATAAATTACACTTTACTATATATTCACATGGAAAACAGATGATTTACATTAGAATAATATTTCAGATTATTACTGTTTATTTTTAATTTTTTTTATCAAATAAACGCAGCCTTGGTGAGCAGAAGAGACTTCTTTTAAAAACATTAAAAATCTTACTGATCCCAAACTTTTGACTGGTAGTGTAAGTCTTCCTGATTGCTATTGATTGAGTCTTGACTGAAGCGACTCCACATTTCAGTGTCTCTTCAGCAACTCTTCTGATGTCATGTCTAATGTCTTTATATTTGATTGTATGTAAACATCAGACTCATATTTTGCTGTTTAACAGGTCAGCAGGGTTCAGTTTCACATCTCAATCCCCGGACGCCAACAACACTCAAGGTATCGTCTCCATATGTGTCTCGTCTCATTTAGAGATGCAAACATTAGATCTTTAGATTTCCTTTATCACTGTAATTGTCAGAAAATGTACATTTTCAGTATCATTCCTGTGGCCAGGAGTCAGTGCTGCATGAATCTGCAGAAATCGCAGCATAATTTACATCAGTGTTTCTCAACCAGAGAGCCGGGGCCTTAGCAATCTTCCAAATGGCTTCAAGATGAAAGTCCCCCTGTAGTCAATCATTTCATCCCTTAAAACTCATCTTTGATCACCAAAATTACATATTTTCCTTGAAAAAAAATGTCTTCATGTCTTAAAATATCTTGAATGTAACCCGACACCCTCGCCTCATTTTGTATGTTCTATGAATATGCAAATGAGCCCCGCCTCCACTCACTCACTCAGCTCAGAGATCCACTGGTTGACGATCACACGTTGATCTGATTGGTTACAAGGTAGTTTGTGACGTCAGAAACACCAGCGTTTTCAAAGCGTGTGTTTGAGACTGTCTTTGGTTCACTGCAGTTTTAAGGAGGAAATACTCAGCAATGCTGTCGACTTATGAATTTACACATGGTTTGTCTTAAAGATTAAAAACTCCACATAGACACAAACTACATTAAAAGCTGGATTTACACCACAGGGGGACTTTAATGTTAAAATAATTAATGTGAGTTTGAATATTGAGCATATACTTTATAGCTGTTCTGAAAGCGACAATAGAGAATTCATCTCAGATCTTGAAAATAAATGAAAGGAAACATGAACGTTCAAATATCCAACTCAAGGTGAAAAGAGTGTATTCTATAACAAATAGTTTTCGTCACTCTTAGGGGTGTAACAATACATCGTTATATCGCGATATAAAAATGCGACGATATGAATTGTTGTTGTAAACAATATGACTCGCGATGCAGAGTTAGTTTTATCCAAGATAAACTGTATTAATAAAGTATAATTCCACATGGTTTGTCTTAAAGCACCACATACAGTACAGGACAAAAGTTTAATATTTTTGAAAGAAGTCTCTAATGCTCATCAAGGCTGCGTTTATTTGATAAAAAATACAGAAAAAAACAGTAATATTGTGAAATATTATTACAACTTGAAATAATAGTTTTCTATTTTAATATACTTTAAAAAATAATTTATTCCTGTGATACAAAGCTGAATTTTCAGCATCATTACTCCAGTCTTCAGTGTCACATGTGACATCCAGTCTATCACATCCTTTAGAAGTCATTCTAATATTCTGATTTATTATGAGTGTTGGACACAGTTCTGCTGCCTAATATATTTGATGAATAAAAGGTTAAAAAGAACTGCATTTATTCAAAATAAAAAAATATTTTCTAATAATATAAATCTTCTTTACTATCACTTTTTATCAATTTAACACATCCTTGCTGAATAAAAGTATTGATTTATTTAAAAAAAATAAAGAAATGACTGACCAGTAGTGTATGTATGTTGTTACAAAAGATTTCTATTTTTAAAACATTTGCTTCTTTTTTTAATTTTTTTTTAACTTTTTATTCATCAAAGTATCCTAAAAAAGTATCACAGGTTATGAAAAAATATTAAGCAGCAGAACTGTTTCCAACTTTGATAATGAATCATCATATTAGAATGATTTCTAAAGGATCATGTGATAGACTGGAGTAATGATCCTTAAAATTCAGCTTTGCATCACAGAAATAAATGATTATTTAAAGTATAATAAATTGAAAACCAATTTTTTTAATTTGTAATAATATATCACAATATTACATAATTTTTTCTGTATCTTTGATCAAATAAATGCAGGCTTGATGAGCAGAAGAAACTTCTTTCAAAAACATTAAAAATAGTAATGTGTCCAAACTTTTGGCCTGTACTGTATACATATAAGCAAAATTTAAAAGATTGATTTTCACGACAGGGGGACTTTAAAATGGACAAATCAAGCATTGAAAATAAGCTAAAACAACTATAAATCAAATTGATTTTAACTTTCTGCAGATTCTGTCAATGGCCAGTTAGTAATGCCGTCTTAGTAAATTTCTTTCTTTTCTTTTTCTTCTAATCCTACAAACAGCGAAGAGTTCTGGCCCGCCAGGCAAGTTCTCCTTCGCTAGCAGTGCCGGATCAAAGATGCCGTTTGGCGCCGGTGGATCCGAGGAGCCTTTCTCCTTCACCCCAAAACTGTCTTCTCCCGCCCCGAGCGTGAGCTCTTCTACCCCGCCTCCAGAGACTCCTAAACTCCCTCACGCTCCCAAAGCCCAAGGAGAAACTCTCGGCTGCTTCTCCGGCTTAAGAGTCGGCCAAAGTGAAGAGCTCAAGGATGCCTCCAAACCCGCACTAGGTTTCACCTTTGGACCACCTGGCAACGGATCCACAGGATTCACATTCAACTCCGCGCAAATCAAGCCTGCAGAAACTGGAAGTACAACAGCAGAATTAGAAAGCGCCACAACAGAAGCTACAAAAACTATTACGCCACAAGCTCTCGGCACGCCTACACCCGCCGCTAAACCACAAGAAGGAGCGGCTCCCTCAGTAAAACCAACTTTTACGATTCCCTCGACGGCGTTCTCACCGGACGCCACATCTTTCGGCAGCCTTCTCCGCGCACCTCTACAAGAGACGACTCTTCCAACAAACCCCCTCCCAACGACGACGACTTCACCCGAGTTGGCTAAAGAAGAAGCTAAAGAACCTCCCAGTCCTAAACCGCTAACTTTAAGTGCGCCAGTCGTATCGGACACTGAAGCCGCGGCTCCCATCATTACAGAAACCATTACAGCAACTTCCATCAAGCCTCCAACTCCTCCAGCTGTGGAGGCCTCGCCCGCACCTCCTCCATCAGTTACTCCTCCATCAGTTACTCCACCATCCGACACGCCGACGGCTGTATCCGAGCCTCCTTTAGCAGAACCGGTCGCTAATCCCGCTCTTGAGACTATTAGCAGCTCTTCTACAGCCACTCCTGCTCCTCAAGAGACTCCAGCAACTTCAACCTCTGACAAACCAGGCTCAATCTTTGGCACTGACGCTCAAACTGTGAGTTTCTCCACAGTCGCCACTACTTCTGCCTCATCCACCCCATCCACAGCCATCACCACTAGCGCAGCTCCTACTTTCGGACAATCTCCCGCCGCTCCGAGTACAGCGTTCGGATCCACCGCGTTTGGCACCAATCCGACCTCTGGCTTTGGCAAACTTGCGTTCGGACAGAGTCCTGCTGGTTTCGGCCAGCCTGCTTCCTCCGGCTCTGCTAGCAACTTCAGTTTTGGTCAGGCGGCGTTTAGCGCGAGCTCTGGGTTTGGGTCGCCGGCTACGACCTCCACCACGTCGACGGCCACCGGCGGAGGAGCAGGGTTATTTGGAGCCGCTAGCGCTAACAGTGCTAGTTCCTTCTCCTTCGCAGCCAGCACTGGCACCGGCTCCGCAGCCGGCACTGGAACTGGAACTGGACTCTTCTCCCAAAGCAGCACTCCTGGTTTCGGACAGCCCAGCACAGGCTTTGGCCAGGGGTCCATGTTCGGGAGCAACACCACCACGGCGTCCTCTGGGTTCGGCTTTGGACAACCATCAGGTGGGTTTTTACAAAACACACTGGACAATCTGTTTAAACAAATCACAGGGTAGTTTATTCCGACAAGATAGAGTAGGATGTAGAGTTGGGAATCGAAAACACTTGGTCAGGAATCGGATACTTGTTATAAAAAATTTATTTCGATTCCTCTTATTGATTTCCTTTGTGTGCATTTCAATATGACTAAACGATTCAAGCCTGAGACGACTCGCGCGCTGTTTTCTGTGCTGCGTGTGTATCAGTATATTGGATCCGTGCAGCTCTTAAAGTGACATCTATATTAGTGAGGCTAGTTGTTTTCTATGGTGTTTTTAAACCACAGGCAAACGTTTGACTACTAATCGGTCAAACCGAGTCACAAAAATGTCTGAAATTGTTTGCGTTTTGAACTGCACTGACGCGTTTTCTCATACCGTACTTTATAAGACAGAAAGCAATGATAGCGCTGGAGATACGTTAGACTGTTGACTTCTAATGTGTGTGTTAGCAGGGCTCATTGAGTGTTGTGGTGTGTCGTGAGCATGAAGAGTAGTTATGGGTCATCAGGGGAATGTGCATCAGTCTCGGGTGTGTCTTCAGGGCAGGATTTCTCCCATTCCTATGAGTTCCTGTGACTTCCACCTTATAAACAGCTGAGTCACTGACCCCTGACCCCCATATCCACACCTGTTTATGCTCTGCGTGTTTAGGGCCACATTAAACTCTAAAGAATGTGCTGACTGAAATTATGCAAATGTAATGGTATGGTTTACCTTAGACTGCATATTATGTTCTGATGTGAATTATTGACGCTTGCCATTTTCCCAGCCTGTGCATTACTCAGTCAGACGGACAGAGGGAGCGTTAAAAGCCAAGGTTCAGTCAGGCAATCCAATCTCAAAATACAAATGAATTAAAGTGGATCAACTCAGTAAAGACTAGGGTTGGGGATCGTTTGAATTTTAACGATTCCAATTCCAAAATATGACCAAAATATGTGTCTCAATAGCAGTCCATATCAAGTATATTTTGCTGAAAATAAATATGCAATGATTTCAAAATGTAGATAGTATGTAGTATTCGATAAGCATTAGTATTCACAAACAGATCTATTTGGACAAATTTCACAGAAACGGATTTAGTTCTGATACATTTGCAACGTTTATCAAGTCCAGTGATAATTGTGCATGCATTTGTTTATAATCTGAGACTAATTGACTCACATGCTGAAGAATAAACACACATTTGGCGGTATGTTTGATTTCTCGATGTGTTTTGATCAGGGTTCGGCAGCAGCACCTCCAGCTCGTCTGTGTTCGGACAGCAGCCCAGCGTCTTCGGACAGGTACAGCTCTTACTCACACACTTCAGTTCTTTACCTGCTGAAGCAGGCTGGATGTGTTCGAGTCTCAGATGCAGTGTCATCAGCATGAGCTGAACTTTCAGAGAGGCTTCTGAAACTTTGCTTTGAGTAACCCCAATGAGATTTCCATTTTTAGAGGCAAATTTCAGGTTTTTACTCTTGGTTTGCCATCATGGCCAGCCAGTGAGACCCAAAAACCTGTTAAAAACCATTCAAATGCAGCAGTAATCCACAAGAGGCTGGTTTTACCACAGTCACTGGATGGAAAGTCTAAAAACCCTCAACTCGTAGTGTGTGTAACAGTCACAAGGTTTTTTCTCCATTCTGTCACTGATGGAGTTTTGGTTCCTTGCCACCGTCGCCATTGGCTTTTGGCTTGCTTAGTTGGGGACATTTTATTTAATATTCATCAATATTATTGATCTCCTGCATTGACCGCATTATATGAGAACTGAACTGAGCTGGACGATGACATCACGGTTTACTCCAGAGCGGCTGTATATATAAATGAACTAAATTAATAACTTTTTTACAACAGAAATGAACCATCACTGAACTTACTTAAGCTGGACTGTGATGATATTTTCTTCTGGAAACAAACTCTGTTGCATTATTCTCCTGTTATCTCTGTAAAGCTGCTGTGAAACACTGTGTTGTAAAAAGCGCTGTATAAATAACGGTTGCTTGATTTGACAGTGATGTGTCATGCATACGCTCTATAATAATTCCTGGCTGTTTGTGTTTGAAAGCATATAAAGTAAGTATGTATGCGATGTGATTTTGTGATCAGGCTCAGACCGGTGCAGGTCTGTTCGGCTCGAGCGCTGGAAACACTTCCTCAGGATCAGGGTTTTTCAGTGGTCTTGGAGGAAAACCCAGTGAAGACGCCGCCAACAAGAACCCGTTTGGAGCGCCGGCCGCAGGAGGATTCGGCCAGCAGATTAATACAGGTATTGATACACTCTTCCAATATACATAAGTATAAGTGTGTGTTTTATATATATATATATATATATATATATATATATATATATATATATATATATATATATATTCATATATATATATATATATATTCATATTCTCTGGTTCTGATGAGAGCATCTGGAGATCGGGGTTGGTTCTCACATTGCACATAGTGTGACCCATTAAATATAACTATAAAAATCTAATAATTAATAATAATATTATTGCATTTTATAACAAAATGGTAAATAAAGTGTGATAATACTATTATATATATTTTTTTTATTATTATTAAATTAAAATACAGTTATTTTATAGCACACTTAAAAATACAATGTTAATTTACATTTTAAAAAATTCAAAAAAATTTTTTGAAAGAATTCCCACAATTTTCAAACCTAAAATCAATAAGCATTTATTTTGGCGGGTTGCCAGGACGCAAGTACTTTAGTGCCGGTTTTAGCACTGGTTTTAGCACTGGTTTTAGCACTGGCGCGTGAAGCGAGTCGGTGAATGTCACAGTTTCACCTTTTGCTCTGAAATCGGCAGATTTATGCATTCAGTTCAAATGGAAATCTTACACAGTATTACAGTGTGGATCTAAAACAGCTGTCAGCCATACTGGTACACAAATGAGCGGTCTGAACTTATTTACCCAGTGCATTTTTTATTTTTTACTTATGTGCGCACCACTTATGTGCACCCCTGATTATAGTAAACTAGCATTATAGAGGCTTTCGCACCGGAGGAACGTTCTCATAGTTCCTAGAACTATTGGCGGAAGTTCCTGGATTTAAGCGTGTTCGTAATGCAGGAACTGGGAACGATTTTAGTTCTAGGAACTAATTTTCTCCTCCTTCAGAGTCGGTCTAAACCAGCGCTATAGGAACTACAGTGACGTTAGTGTTCTCTGATTGGCCGAACGCACGCAAAACACCAGCACACGCCATTATAATAAAGGCTGTGTAAACACACAGATTATAGCCTATATATTTACTCCAGAAACTAACTCTACGAACATGTAAAACAGAGATTGATGAACCTCTCAACCTTTATCTTTACACTGAGGAGAAAACCCAACACAACTATGAGGAGAACAAGAGAAACATGATTATGTGTTTCTGCTCAGCAACACTGGACATCACACACACACACACACGCTAATAACTCTTCATCACTGTCAGTGTATAACAGTTCTATATAATAACGCATTAGACTGTTAGACAGATCGTACACTAATGAACACGGAGAATACGAGGACTGTGTTCTCAGCGCCGTCAAAATAAAAGTCCCAACAACAAGCGTGTCTTACGTCAAGTCAAGTCAAGTTTATTTGTATAGCGCTTTTCACAATACATATTGTATCAAAGCAGCTTCACAGTATTAAATTAAAATAATACAACAAAGTTTGTTTCAAGAGGAATTTATTGATTGATAAAATTAAATTAAATATCCCCAAAATATCCCCAACTGAGCAAGCCAAAGGCAACAGTGGCAAGGAACCGAAAAACTTCATCAAGTGACCTAATGGTGTCCTAAAACTCCATCAGGTGACCTAATGGAGAAAAAAAACCTTGGGAGAACCCAGGCTCAGTCAGGGGCCAGTTCTCCTCTGGCATTTATGAGCTAGAGGCCGGATTGTAGTTTGAACTGTAGGATTATATGAATGCCTGGCTGAAGAGATGCGACTTTAATCTAGTTTTAAACTGGGAGAGCGAGTCTGAGCAACGAACAGTATCAGGAAGACTATTCCAGAGTTTTGGAGCCAAATGTGAGAATGCTCTCCCTCCTTTGGTGGTTCTGGATATCCTAGGTATGACCAAAAGCCTTGAATTTAGTGATCTTAAAGAGCGCGATGGATTATAGGGTGATAAAAGATCCGTTAAATAGACTGGAGCTAAGCCGTTTAGGGCTTTATAAGTCAGTAGCAATACCTTATAATTAATACGGAACTTTATAGGTAACCAATGCAGTGATGATAAAATCGGTGTTATATGATCATATTTTCTTGATCTAGTAAGAACTCTAGCGGCGGCATTTTGGACTAACTGTAGCTTGTTTATTGAGGATGCAGGACAACCAGCTAGTAAAGCATTACAGTAATCCAGTCTCGAGGTCATGAATGCATGAACTAACTTTTCTGCATCAGAAACTGATAGCATATTACGTAGCTTAGCAATGTTTCTAAGGTGGAAAAAGGCTGTTTTTGTAACATATGAAATATGATTTTCAAAAGACAGGTTGCAATCGAGTATAACACCCAGGTCTTTTACTGTAGAGGATAAAGTAACAGGACATCCTATGATGTTAAAGTTGTATTGTGCGAGGTTTTGTGGGCGGTTTTTTTGAACCGATAAGTATTACCTCTGTCTTGTCTGGATTTAATAAAAGAAAATTACGGGTCATCCAATCTTTTATATCTTTAACACACTGTCAATTTGGAAGATTTTGCGTTTTCATCCGGCCGTGATGAAATATATATTTGAGTGTCATCAGCATAACAATGGAAACTAATTCCATGTTTCCTTATAATATTTCCAAGTGGCATCATATATATTGAAAATAACAGAGGGCCTAATACAGATCCCTGCGGCACTCCATAGTTTACTGGAGTTATGATCGATTTTTCTCCATTTAAATAGACAAAATGGTAGCGGTCAGATAGGTATGATTTGAACCAGCTTAGTGCTTGTCCTTGAACACCAGTATAATTTTGTAGTCGATCTAAGAGTAATGTATGATCTATAGTATCGAACGCAGCACTAAGATCAAGTAAAACTAGTATTGAGATACAGCCTTGGTCAGAAGCTAAAAGTAAATCATTTGTGATTTTAACGAGCGCAGTTTCAGTGCTATGATGCGGTCTGAATCCAGACTGAAACTTTTCATAGATCTCATTTTGTTGCAAGAAAACGTCACTTCAGAGTTCCTACCGGCGCTGCGAACGCAACCAGGAAACGTTCCTAAGGGAACCATTAGCAGAGTCCTGCACGGGTCCATTTTTGGAGACCCGCCCCCGCCCGTACCCGCAAAGTCCAGCACCAGATCCGACCCGTCACCCGTGATAATATCAAAATTAAATCCGCACCCGCCCAGACCCGTTAATATTTGGCCCGTTACCCGACCCGTGCCCGCGATGAACCACACAGGTGACGCGTTCATGTAACATAAGGGTGCGCTGCCAATAACGCACCTAAAAGCTGTCACAAAGAACTGGGAAAAGTAATGATTATTAATAGGCCTGTCAAATATATCAATGAGACATTTCAATTGTTTATTAATAAGCAAGTGTTTTCTGTGTCAAAGATGACGATGCTGACTCGCGATCTTCGCAGTAGTGAACGCGCCAGAGAGAAATGCACATTTCATACGGTTTATAAGCAGAGAACAGTCTGTTTTCATTCGTTTTGAATTGTTTTGTTTAAAAGTACACATTTCATGCTTTCTATTTCTCAGGTCTGTGAGGCAAGTAGCTCATACGATGAGTTTCGATTCATTTAAGAGACGATCAGTTCACGCGCGGGCGCCTCCGGCCGTGTCCTGATTATATTGCCTGCCTGCTATATTTACTTATTTATTAAATCCATGAATTTGGTAGATGAAACATTGATTAAAATGAAGATACAATTAATACAAAACGAAATTCACTTTAAAGAAAGGCTTAACAAACTTAATGAAGTGGTCAAAATCATGTCTGCCCACTCCATTTGTCTCACGATATTCGGGATCATCTTATCTTATTCATGCTTTTCACTTTTCATATAATCAACATGAAATTTAAAATAAAAGTATATTATTTTATTTAAACATGAATATGAAACTAAATCGTTTTTTAATGACTGGGCTACAACACATAGGCCTATTAGCCTACAGTACAGAGAAATTTAATGTCGCAACTTGGTCGGACTAAAAGGGGAGAAAAAAATTAAATTGGGTCGGTCCTAAACTGACAGGGTCGATCGGGTTACGGCAAACAATAATATTTTTAAGGATGGCCTGACTAAAACACATATTTGCGTATGTGTAATGCTGGTAATTTAGACATACAAAATATTGCACATATTTTTCAGCCCCTACCCGCCCGCAAGGAGTTCATTATCCGCCCGCGTCCCCACCCGTGAATTTTAGGAATGTCACAATCCACCCGTTTTAGCCACTTTTATGCGGGTACCCGACCCGTTGCAGGACTCTGACCATTAGTCCTCGGGGAAACATCCTGGTGGCTCGTTCCTAGAACTATCCGGTGCGAAAGCCCGTTATGATAGTGTCTGAACGCTGGATGTGTGTTTGCATTGGTGCTGAAGCTGTCGTGTGTGTGGTTTTCTCTCAGGTCCTGCTAACCTGTTTGGGAACAGCGGAGCAAAGGCCTTCAGCTTCTCCAACAGCTCGTTCGGGGAACAGAAGCCCAGCGGGTCCTTCAGTACCGGAGCCGGATCTGTGGCGGCTCAGGGCTTCGGCTCCTTCAGTACACCCACCAAACCAGGTCAGAGACACACACACACCACATCATGATGTTTACGCCATGTCATACTTACTGTAGTTTCAACATGACAACACGTGACGTTATTATTATTACACACATTTTTCATTTTTATTCATTTTTTTATTATTATCTTTTATTGCTGTCATTTATTTATTATTATTATATGATTTATTATTTTATTTTATTATATTTATTTTTTGTTTTTGTTTTTTTAGCTGCTATTATTATTATTATTATTATTATATTTATATTTGTATTGTTTTATTTATTATTTGTGTTATTATTGACTCTGTTTTTGATAATGAAGATCAGTTAGTCACAATTGACTTTCACAATCAGCTTAATTCTTTCCTGAAAACGGCAAGCATTTACATTAATGTCACCAATCCAGGTCAGACACACACACACCACATGAGGAATATATGCTGCGTTCACGTCATGTCATAATTACTGTAATTTCGAGATAACACGTGACGTTCAACTCTGAGCTGTTCACGTCCTTATACACGGAATTATACGTTTATATGGTAAAACTATCAACTCCTAAATGAATCTGTAGCGGCATGTAGTACAAGTAGGAGCTCTCCGAAAATTCCCAGTTTACAAGTGTAAGTGAACCTCTTCCTGAGTCTCTCCGTAAGGCTGCACTCGCTACTGGTTATTCTGGGATTCTGGATGAGTGAGATTGGCCTGTTTTGTTATTGCCGGAGTTTCTGAAGCTCGTGTAAAGGCTCCGCCCTCTTCTGAACGGAGGCGGAGCTTAAGCTCATTTGCATTTAAAGGTACACATTTTTTTAAGGGGCAAATTTGTTTTGCTCTCCCAAAAAGGGGCAAATTTGACAATCTATAATAAATGATATGGGATTTTGACCTGAAATTTCAGACACATTCTGAGGACACCATAGATTTATATTACATCTTGTGAAAAGGGGCATAATATGTCACCTTTAATACACTAAAGGAGGCTGTACTGTAGCAACTAGGGGACTAAATGCCGCTAGGTGGAACAAACTTTGATTTGCATTACTGTCTGTTCAAAATAAAATAAAAGAAACCTAACATTGTGGAGTTGTTCCTTTGTCCAGTAACACTTTATTTTAGGGTCCAATTCTCACTTTTAACTAGTTGCTTATTAGCATGCATATTACTTGTAAATTGGCGGTTTATTAGTGCTTATAAAGCAGATATTAATGCCTTATTCTACATGAACATATACTACATCCCTTAATCCACTCAATACCTAACTAACTAGTAATAAGCAGTAATTAGGGATTTGAGGCAAAAGTCTTAGTTAATAGTTAGTTAAAAGTGAGAATTGGATCTTAAACTAAAGTGTGACCATTTTCCTATTGTACCAAAATTGTCCTGAACCTTGACCCCAAAACCGAGGTACGTACCGAACCTTGACTTCGGTGTACCATTACACCTCTATTAATATTATATTTATATTATTATATGATTATCAACATTGTTGTATTAATCATATTTTATTTTTTATTTTAATTATTAATATTATTTTATTTTATATATTTTATATTCTATTATTATTTTGTTTGTCTTTTTTCTTTTATTATCGTTATCATTCTTGATATATTTTTATTATAATTATATTTGTATTATTTTATTTATTTTATTTATTATAATTTTTATGATTATTATTATATTACTAACAGGACTCAGTCTTCAATGCTGTATCTGTGGCTGGAGCAAGATAACATCATACCATGGTCTAAGGGTCCACCAGGGCATGATGAAATGCCTGGGAAATATTTAGCGAGGGGCCACACATTGCATTAATACTGTTTTGTTGCTGTTGCCATTTTTGTGTAATATGTACAGTTGCAATCAAAATTATTCAACCCCCATTGCAAAAAAAGTTTTATTGGCAAAATTAACAGACTTTACGCTTTTTGCAATGATCAAATCAAACAAAAGTAATTGAAATAGCTCAACACAACAAGCGGTTTCCCCAAATTCAACTGAAAATGCACGTTTTAATGCATTCTGCAGTCTCAAAATTATTCACCCCCTTCATGGCAAGCATCTTTAGTACTGAGTAGAACAGCCTTTTGCTGTTATGAGCTGCTGAAACGAGATGTATAACCAGCTTCTGGCTGCGTTTCTGAGGAATCTGAGCCCGTTCCTCATGAGCAATGGCCTCCAGTTCAGGAATATTCTTGAGTTTGCTGCTGCAACCACCGCCTTCAAATCCTACCAGAGATTTTCTATGGGGTTCAAGTCAGGTGACTGTGATGGCCACTGTAGAATCTTCAAGGACTTCTTCTGCAACCAAGCCTTGGGGGGATTTGAGGTATGCTTGGGATCATTGTCCTTTTGGAAGGTCCAGTGGCGCCCAAGCTTTATCTTCCTCACTGACGGCATGATGTTTTCTCCTAGGATTTCCTGATTGGCAATGATGGCAACAGGCACTGAGGTTTCATCTTGAACAGTAAGGCTCGTACTAAACGCATGCCAGAACTCCAAGACTACACCACTACTGACCCAAAAGCACAAGAAAAGTGCTCAAAATCATATAAAGCCACAGAAGTTTTGAGATTCAGTTCTGTGGAGCGATGAAACAAAACTGGAACTTTTCGGCCCTTTAAGTAAGAGTCTTAAGGTCTTTGCGCACAGAGTACGAAATTTTCTAATGCGTTTTTTCGTATTCGTGATTCGGAGGCTCTGAATTGTCAAAACAGTCACCATTCAAAATGCTTACTACGTATCTTTTCATCCATAGCAAGCATTTTGAATACTGCTTTAACAATTCAGAGCCACCGAATGACGAATACAAAAAAACGCTGGTGAAAATTTCTAACTCAGACCTTTACTGTTCAAGCTGAAACCTCAGTGCCTGTTGCCATCAAGTCTTGCTGCGGGTCTTTTGCAGTCACTCAAGGGTTTTTATGATCCCGCCTTCAGAAATCTGGTTTCAGCCGTTGATATCTGCCTTTTTGTGCCCGTCCAGGTAGTGTAACCACTGTTCCTTTAACAAACTATGCTTCCAACGGTGTCTTTAGGAACATTTAGTTCCTTCTCTATCTTTATTTTTGAATCCTGTTCCTTTTTTGTGAAGGGCGATGATATCTTCTCTTAACTTTTTGGACCATTCTTTTGACTTATTTCTAACATGCAGTCATACCTCGCCAGTTCAGATATTTCATGTGTTCTAGCTCAAGCACACCTGGTGCTACTAATGAAGCCCTTGATTAGTGAGACAACACCTGTTCTGCAGATTTGTGCTGTTGTTAGGGATTCTATTCAGGGGGTTGACTAATTTTGAGACTGCAGAAGTCATTAAAAGTTTTATTTTCAGTTGAATTTGGGGAAACCACTTGAAACTTTTGTTGTGTTGAGCTATTTCAATTACTTTTGTTTGATTTGTTCATTGCAAACAGCTGAAAGTCTGTACATTTTGCCAATACACCTGATTTGCAATGAGGGTTGAATAATTTCGATTAAAACTGTATATTTATGTGTACAATGTGTGTATTTTGTGCAGTATGTAAATATTATACATGCTTCCCCTGGTACAGTTTGTGAAAACAAATTTCTTCTTTTGGGGACAATAAAAAATTAATCTGAATCTGACCACTACTTTCATAGAGGTAAAGCAAATCAGTCGAGTGAAGCCCAGTGGCACCACAGGGTATCAGGGACCCCAAGCAAAACTCAACCAGATACAAATCTTTCCTCAAGGTGCGTTCACATTACAAGCGACTTTGTCACTCACAAGTGAACAAGTGAGTTCGCCTATTGGTTGCCTAGTAATATTTGTGAGTGACATTCACGGGTGTCACTCCATGTGTCGTACCCCACTGAAGGAGACTGTGGTACACCCCTGATAATGTGTCGTACCCCACCGAAGGAGACTGCGGTACACACCTGATGATGTGTCGTACCCCACCGAAGGAGACTGCGGTAAACACCTGATGATGTGTCGTACCCCACCGAAGGAGACTGCGGTACACCCCTGATGATGTGTCGTACCCCACCGAAGGAGACTGCGGTACACCCCTGATGATGTGTCGTACCCCACCGAAGGAGACTGTGTTACACACCTGATGATGTGTTGTATTGGTGCAGACCCACCGAAGGAGGCTGCGGTACACCCCTGATGATGTGTCGTACCCCACCGAAGGAGACTGCGGTACACACCTGATGATGTGTCGTACCCCACCGAAGGAGACTGCGGTACACACCTGATGATGTGTCGTACCCCACCGAAGGAGACTGCGGTACACCCCTGATGATGTGTCGTACCCCACCGAAGGAGACTGTGTTACACACCTGATGATGTGTTGTATTGGTGCAGACCCACCGAAGGAGGCTGCGGTACACCCCTGATGATGTGTCGTAGCCCACTGAAGGAGGCTGTGGTACACCCCTGATGATGTGTCGTACCCCACCGAAGGAGACTGCGGTACAACCCTGATGATGTGTCGTACCCCACCGAAGGAGACTGCGGTACAACCCTGACGATGTGTCGTACCCCACTGAAGGAGACTGCGGTACACCCCTGACGATGTGTCGTACCCCCCCCGAAGGAGACTGCGGTACACCCCGATGATGTGTCGTACCCCACTGAAGGAGACTGCGGTACACCCCTGACGATGTGTCGTACCCCACCGAAGGAGACTGCGGTACACCCCTGACGATGTGTCGTACCCCACCGAAGGAGACTGTGGTACACACCTGACAATGTATCGTACCCCCACCGAATGAGACTGCGGTACACCCCTGATGATGTGTCATACCCCACCGAAGGAGACTGCGGTACACCCCTGATGATGTGTCGTACCCCACTGAAGAAGACTGCGGTACACCCCTGATGATGTCGTACCCCACCGAAGGAGACTGCGGTACACCCCTGATGATGTGTCGTACCCCACCGAAGGAGACTGTGTTACACACCTGATGATGTGTTGTATTGGTGCAGACCCACCGAAGGAGGCTGCGGTACACCCCTGATGATGTGTCGTACCCCACTGAAGGAGACTGTGGTACACACCTGATGATGTGTCGTACCCCACCGAAGGAGACTGCGGTACACCCCTGATGATGTGTCGTACCCCACTGAAGGAGACTGCGGTACACCCCTGATGATGTGTCGTACCCCACCGAAGGAGACTGCGGTACACCCCTGACGATGTGTCGTACCCCACTGAAGGAGACTGCGGTACACCCCTGACGATGTGTCGTACCCCACCGAAGGAGACTGCAGTACACCCCTGATGATGTGTCGTACCCCACTGAAGGAGACTGCGGTACACCCCTGACGATGTGTCGTACCCCACCGAAGGAGACTGCGGTACACCCCTGACGATGTGTCGTACCCCACCGAAGGAGACTGCGGTACACCCCTGACGATGTGTCGTACCCAACCGAAGGAGACTGCGGTACACACCTGACAATGTATCGTACCCCACCGAATGAGACTGCGGTACACCCCTGATGATGTGTCGTACCCCACCGAAGGAGACTGCGGTACACCCCTGATGATGTGTCGTACCCCACTGAAGAAGACTGCGGTACACCCCTGATGATGTCGTACCCCACCGAAGGAGACTGCGGTACACCCCTGATGATGTGTCGTACCCCACCGAAGGAGACTGCGGTACACCCCTGATGATGTGTCGCACCCCACCGAAGGAGACTGTGTTACACACCTGATGATGTGTTGTATTAGTGCAGACCCACCGAAGGAGGCTGCGGTACACCCCTGATGATGTGTCGTACCCCACTGAAGGAGACTGTGGTACACACCTGATGATGTGTCGTACCCCATCGAAGGAGACTGCGGTACACCCCTGATGATGTGTCGTACCCCACCGAAGGAGACTGCGGTACACCCCTGATGATGTGTCGTACCCCACCGAAGGAGACTGCGGTACACCCCTGATGATGTGTCGTACCCCACCGAAGGAGACTGCGGTACACCCCTGATGATGTGTCGTACCCCACCGAAGGAGACTGCGGTACACACCCGATGATGTGTCGTACCCCACCGAAGGAGACTGCGGTACACCCCTGATGATGTGTCGTACCCCACTGAAGGAGACTGCGGTACACCCCTGATGATGTGTCGTACCCCACCGAAGGAGACTGCGGTACACACCTGATGATGTGTTGTACCCCACTGAAGGAGACTGCGGTACACCCCTGATGATGTGTCGTACCCCACTGAAGGAGACTGCGGTACACACCTGATGATGTGTCGTACCCCACCGAAGGAGACTGCGGTACACACCTGATGATGTGTTGTACCCCACTGAAGGAGACTGCGGTACACCCCTGATGATGTTTTGTACCCCACTGAAGGAGACTGCGGTACACACCCGATGATGTGTCGTACCCCACCGAAGGAGACTGCGGTACACCCCTGATGATGTGTCGTACCCCACTGAAGGAGACTGCGGTACACCCCTGATGATGTGTCGTACCCCACTGAAGGAGACTGCGGTACACACCTGATGTGTCGTACCCCACCGAAGGAGACTGCGGTACACCCCTGATGATGTGTTGTACCCCACTGAAGTAGACTGCGGTACACACCTGATGATGTGTCGTACCCCACCGAAGGAGACTGCGGTACACACCTGATGATGTGTCGTACCCCACTGAAGGAGACTGCGGTACACACCTGATGATGTGTCGTACCCCACTGAAGGAGACTGCGGTACACACCTGATGATGTGTCGTACCCCACCGAAGGAGACTGGTAGCGCTGAATTGTTCACGGCCAGTGCTGTGTTGAAGCGTTAGGGATTGAAATATCTAGTCCCAGTAAACAAATTATTATTGTCTCTGTTTTTGATTATTAAGATCAGTTTTTCTTTCACAATCATTTTTTATATATATTTTACATAATACTATATAATTATTAATATTATTATTGTATTATATTTTATTTTTGTTGTTATTTTTTAGCTTTTATTATTGTTGTTGTTGTTTATTATTATTTTTTTATTTTTTTTATTATTATATTTATATATATTTTTTATTATGATTCATATTATTTTTTTATTTTCTTTTTTCTTAATACTTTGTATTAATTTTCTTATCTTTTATTGTTTTATTTTTATTAAATGATTATTATATTTACTTTATTTGTATGTTGTTATTTTTAGCTTTTATTGTTATTATAAATTTTAAATTTTTTTTAATATTTATATGATTATATTTTATTTATTTGTTATGATTTATATATATATATATATATATATATATATATATATATATATATATTAATAATAACCATTTAATAAAAATAATAAACAATAAAAGATAATATATGTATTTTTATATATTAATAATAACCATTTAATAAAAATAATAAACAATAAAAGATAATATATGTATTTTTATGTTGTTATTTTATTATTATTATTATTATTATTATTATATTTCTTTATCACATTTGTCTTACACAATCAGCTTGACTCTTTTCTGAACACGGTGAGCATGTACATTAATGTCAGCGATCCACAATGTAATTCAATGACACGCCTCGCTGAATTATTCACACACACGCATTCGGCTGTAATTTCAGAACGCTCTCTTTCCTGAACAACACATCTGTGCTTCAGTAGCAGCAACTACCTGAACCAGCACTAAACCTCTGAAGAAACGTGTGTGTGTGTGTGTGATCTCTGCAGCTGAAGAAACCTGTGCTGATGTGTGTGTGATCTCTGCAGCTGAAGAAACCTGTGTGTGTGTGTGTGTGTGTGTGTGTGTGTGTGTGTGTGTGTGTGTGTGTGTGTGTGTGTGTGTGTGTGTGTGTGTGTGTGTGTGTGTGTGTGTGGTGTGAGTGTGTGAGTGAGTGTGATCTCTGCAGCTGAAGAAACCTGTGCTGATGTGTAAGAGATAATGTACATCCAGCCGGTTATTTCGAGATCTCACACACACCCCTGAAGGGGTTTATTCTGAGATAACAACCGGCTGGATGTACATTATCCACTTATTACACGGATACTTGCCACACAAGTAAATAATTAGACACAAAATATTGATCTGAGTTTAAATATTTTATCAGCTCTTTAAATGCAGAGCTTCGCGGAGAGAGAGCAGTTTCAGCGGCGAGATTACACTAGACGGACGTTTAAGAGATACGGTATTAAATTCCGATAGATTCAGATTAAACTGTTTTAAAATCGTAGATGTTTGTATTTTATAATCCAACAGTGAACAAAACAATAGACACAAAATGGCCGCCGCTGTGTTTGTATGTAACGAGAGAGTGAGTCCACGATACTGGATGGCATAATTAAATAACTGTACACAAAATATAGATTTGACTGAGTTTTAATATTTTATTTTCTCACCAAACGCAAAACTTCCATGAAGAAAACCCGTTCCTAGCGAGTGTGTAGCGCTGCTGACTTCAGTGACCCGGATGAGCCTGTGCTTCTGTTCTCAGAGCCTGTTATCTGGGAATAATATACCACTGGATGGAGTGATTGAAGAAACCTGTGCTGATATATATATATATATATATATATGTGTGTGTGTGTGTGTGCGCAGTTGGTTTCGGGAGCGCACCGGTGTTCGGCAGTCCTCCTACATTCGGTGGATCTCCAGCGTTTGGGGCGTCGGCAGGATTTGGCTCCGCCCCCTCCTTCAGCGCACCAATGGGAACCTCAGGGGGGAAGGTGTTCGGAGAGGGAACCACCGCCTCTAATGTCGGAGGATTCGGGTGAGGAGCTTTACTGTCTCTGTAATGCTGTGGTTTAATGTGAACACACACTCACACACTCACTCACTCACACTCACTCACTCACTCACTCTCTCACACACTCACTCACTCAGTCAATCACTCACTCACTCACTCTCACACACTCACTCTCACACACACTCAATCACTCACTCAATCACTGACACACACTCACTCACACACACTCTCTCTCTCTCTCTCTCTCACTCACTCACTCACTGACTCACCCTCACTCTCACACACACTCACTCACTCATACTCACTCTCTCACTCACTCTCGCACACACACACTCACTCTCACGCACACGCACTCACACACACTCACTCACTCACACACACACTCTCTCTCACACACTCACTCTCTCTCACACACACACACACACACACACTCACTGTGCTCTTCAGTTCTGATGAACGCTTCAGCTTTTACTCATGATATATGGAGCTTCATGAGTGTGAAAGTACAGTGACTGATCAGAACTGCCTGTTATTGTTCACTTCAGTCGAACATGTGTGTATTTTTCATCTTGAATTGATCAGATCGGTACGAGCGGTTTGAACATCTGCGGCTCAGAGTGACTCTGACTGGACCAGGAAATTAAATGTTGGATTATTGTGAATTTTCATCCCACAGTGGATCGTGTGTGTGTGTGTGTGTGTGTGTGTGTGTGTGTGTGTGTGTGTGTGTGTGTGTGTTGTGTGTCAGAGGATGTAGGTTATGCAGAGATTATCTGTGTGTGTGTGTAAGATTAGAGATCAGACCCACATCAGGGATCAGCACACGTCTGCGTTTCTCAGCTTTAAACACAGTTATGAATGTGTGATTACATGTAGACGACGCGAAGATTGTATTTCTGATGGATTGAGTGGTTTTGATGGATGTCTAGGCACTGACACTGACCGTTTACTCCATATTGACTCAAAATCAATCATGGATTATATTGTAGATGATTGTAAAGAGTGCATATTTTATCGCCCATATCCGTTTGAATGAGCAGCCGGCATATACATTTCAAAATAAAAGTCCCAATGTATTTTGGGCTTGTTTATAATTAAAAGTCCTGCCTTATGCATAAAATATTTTTTTCTGGTTATTGGTAATTTGGTGGCACAATAAACTGGTATTTAATTCAACAAACTCTCGTGGCTTCTCTCTGGGCCGCACGTCGGAGAACTATAAATTCAATATATAAAGATTTTACTAGAATCGGGCAAAATTATCTTTTTATTTTATTTCTATAAACATGTTATTTATCAGAAAAGATCCCATATCAGTCAACCTTTAATTTGTTTGTTTATATATTAGTACATAAACCAATTTCAGAGCATAAGTATATAATGAATAAAACATTTGAGTATCAATATGACTATAATAATTCAAAAGTCATTTATTAATATTATTCCTAAAAAAAACTAAAAGGAGAAATATTGCTATTGTAATATTTCACTGTGAAATAAGAGTATAAAATATTTTTCGAGTACTGTAAAATTAGAATACTAATGTTTTATTATTGATTGATTATTATAATTTCAAGCTTGTATTTTGGCATTTAAAGCTTCTCTTCTGTTGATACGCGCTTCTATAAGCTGCTATTATTAGTGTAAGTGAAGATGTTGTGTTTCCCAATGCATGACTCTCATCAGATGCAGATGGAGTTTGTTGAGCTGCATTTACTGTGAATCGAGTCGCTCTGAGACGCTGAAAACACAAAAATGTAACGTGTAAATGAACACAGTGCCGCGCTTCACTCTGAAACACACGTTTATTAAAGTCAGTCACAGCCTTTACCATTTGATAATCGCACTAAAGCCACATCATGATTCAGGGTTTATTCCGATTAATCTTGCAGTCCAATAAAAGGATCTGAAATGCATGGTTTATTTTGAAATTGAATGGGTTTGTTGTGTACAGATATACACATGGTGTTCATTTAATTTGTGCAAAGTCTGAGTCTTAAATGTGATACTCTGAACTGATAACTGAACCTTTCCAACATTTACAGATTTTTTTTTTGTAAGAAAGTTTCTCTACTTAACAAGCATTACCACAGTAAAGTTAGATTAATGTTAAATTAAAAGTGGAGGGGAAAAAAATCAGAAAATACATTGTGAAGCATCTCCGTGAAAATCAATGAGCCGGAGAGACACGAGTGATGATGTGATGATGTGAGGAGAGAGACGAGGCGTTGAGGGAAGTGTAATCTAGAGGAATAATTCATGAGATATTGATCATCAAACCGGGCGATCGCAGCGTCTGCCGTGAGCAGAATCAAACAAAAGACACACATCTTCAATAGTGCTTGAAAAACTACAACAGCCTTCATGTGATGGGAAGTAAACAGTCGCGAGCCACAAAACTAATGATCAGGATGTAAATGAAGTGAAGAACAAGATACAAGACATGAAAAAACATGCAATAAAGAGAATAAAGCTCTAACTAATAAAAGCTTCTAGTAAACGAACAGATAATTTTCCTCATATTCTCCATTGTTGCGGCTCCTCTCTTCCCAGTCTGTCAGTAACGCTCTGTTTACTTCCTGTCTCTACGAAGCCCCTCCTTCTGAAAAGCACACTGTGCTCTGATTGGTCAACTGGAGCGGTGTGTTGTGATTGGTTGAGCGCTTCGAGTGTATTTGGGAAATGTCCCGCCCCTTTCCATAACCGCCAGTTTAACACACTACTAACTAACTCAACCAGGCCCCGCCCCTTTATTCTGCGTATGAATTATTATAATGAGGAATAATTGTGACGTGTTCGTTCCCGGGAGAAACTCAAGACTACAATGGAGGCGTTTCAGGAGTTCAGGAACACTGACACTGATATAGAGAAGACCTGGAGCTTCTTCATGATCGAACAGCAACATTACAGAAAGATGAACACGTAGAAAAGCAGAATGTGTCGTCTTTAATATGCGGTTGAGTGACAGATGGGGTCAGAGGTGCTGTGTATTTCTGTGTTGTGATCTAATCCTGGCGTGTGTGTGTGTGTGTGTGTAGGCACCTGTGCCGCATAACTCGCCCAAATAAACACTGCCATCTGTTCATCATGTTCATCATGTTCAGCCTCTGACACAGTGCATGTTTTCATCATTCCAGGTTCGCGTCTCCTCCTAACGCGCCGTCGTTCGGCAGTCTAGCCAATCCCAGCGCAGCGACTCCATCGTTCGGGAGCCCGTCAGGATTCGGCGCTCAGACCGGCACGTTCCCCGGCTTCGGCTCGTCTGGAGGTGAGATCCCGACACACACAGTTGAATAACGGTGACTTGACATCCATGATTCAGGAGTTTACCGGCTCAGCTTTCAGACGTACTGCTGCTGTTATTGTCTTCCCTCTGTAGTTCCAGCAGTGCCTGATTTAGAGCTAGAACATGAGTTAGGTGTAAACGTGCAGACTGTTTCTGTTTCTCTTCTTGTGGAAATAGTGTGAACTAGAAATCTGGAAAATCTAGATGTGCTTTTTTCAGAAAAACTGATGATTATTTTGAAAATTCACTCAGATTGATTTGAACCACTCGAATGTTATCATGTTAGTATTCATCTAATTTAAAGTCCCCCTGTAGTCAATACTTTCATCCCTTAAAACTCATCTTTGATCACTAAAATTACATTTTATGTTTTTTCCTTGAAAAATGCCTTAAAATATCTTGAATGTAACTCGACACCCTTTCCTCATTTAGTATGCGTGATTCTATGAATATGCAAATGAACCCCGCCTCCAGCTCAGAGATCCACTGGTTGACGATCACACGTTGATCTGATTGGTTACAAGGTAGTTTGTGACGTCAGAAACACCAGCGATTTCAAAGCGTGTGTTTGAGACTGTCTTTGGTTCACTGCAGTTTTAAGGAGGAAATACTCAGCAATGGTGTCGACTTATGAACTTACACATGCTTTGTCTTAAAGCAGATTAAAAACACCACATAGACACATAAACTACATTAAAAGCTGGATTTACACCACAGGGGGACTTTAATAAACAAATAATCATCATCTCATTACCTGAACACCTTGTGTTTTGTACTATCTATACACTATTTAAAGCTGGTCCTCAGCTCTTGGAAAGCTTCATGTCTCCTGGTCTTTGCGGCGCTGAAGTGTGTCGTCTCTCATGAGCGTTTATCACAAGTGCTCCTCTTATGTTTCCTAGTTACAGTGGTAAACAGACTCAGTAATACGGTAAACATACACAGTTAGTATGACACAGGAGAGCCGGTTCAACACCAGATTCGATGGGCCTTTAATGTTACACTCAGACTGTATATAATATTATAAATATAGTGTGTGTGACGTCACCCGTAGTGTTTCTGAAGCCCAAAGTGGGCGGAGCCGGCCGTCGCCATCTTAGCCGCGCGTCACTCCCGGATAAACAAACACATGTGCAGCGAGGCGGATTGGCTGAGGTGACGTGATGCTAACGCTAGCAGACAAACGGCTAGTAGTGACATCAGCGGCAATCCACCTTTCACTCGTGGCCACGCCCTTAATTATGCACAACTTTAAGCCTTAATATAATTTAAACAGAGTTATAAAAATATTCACCCCCCTCACAGTCGTCATGAAGGACAAGATAAGCGATATAGACCAAAAACTCTTTCTGCTCCAGACTGTAAACATGTGTTCTTCTGCTGTAAAGTTGAGCATTTAAACATGAGGGATTATGGGATTGAGTCTCTTCTGCAGCCGGCCTCTAGTGGCCAGTGCAGGAACTGCAGGTTAAGTCTCTTCAGTGTTGATTAGAGAGAGAGAGAGAGAGAGATTGCCGCTTGGTCCCTCTCCATTACCTGATGAAGTCTAACTGTGTTTGTGTGTTGCTTGTGATCGTAGGTTTTGGAGGCTTTGGGAACACGAACACCAACCAGTAAGTGGCACGTCATGTGATTCACAGATGATCATCTCGGTGGTCACGTGTCCATCAGTGTCATGTTCACATCTCTGATGTCTTCCAGACCGTCGGCTCAGACCTTCAACAGTTGGAGGAGTTGATCCGCAGACTCTGACTTCCACCGACACGCTGATGTCATTTTAGAGTGTGTGTGTGTGTGTGAGTCTGAATATGCCGTGAGGTTTGGTCATCTTTACGTGTGCTGATGTTTATGCTTCAACCTGCACAGAAATAAACTCGAGCGCTGTTTACCGTACGTGTCGTTTCTGTACTGTACGACTCTGCTGCTCTCACTATTAGATTTACATTAGATTTATGACAGACATATAGATTTATGCATTTGAATTGATTATAAAATTAACATAATTATGGATTACTCCATTTTAACAAACTAATAAACTTAATGTGGTCATATCTGTCAGTCAGATTTCTGCACTCAGAAACAATTATGGCATAGTTTTTTATTTGCATACATCTGATTTTATTTAAAGGTACACTATGTATCTTGTCCCTCTAGTGGTTAAAACACAAAACTGCACTCATTTTGCAGAAGAACATTGTTGTGGTTGTTCTTCGGCTCTGATAATGAATGAGATTATGCTGCGGCTCATAAATCATTCACTCAGATATAACCAGTTCAGATGAAAGATCTCAACACATTAATAAACACGCCACTTCCTTCAGAATAAACTCCAGCACAACCAGAATGATGATATCTTCATGATAGATCAAGCTTTACAGTGAACTCTGAGTTATCAAGAGTTATAATAATCCCTCAGTTCTCTCCATCTAAAGCCAAGCTGAGTTCTGTCTCGTTCTCTTTTCTCCAGCAGACTCTCTCTCTGTTCCACACACACACACACACACTCTGTTCAGAACAGGTGATTCTCCGGAGGTTGGAGATTTAGAGACTTCATGTTAACCTTTCTCTCTCGCTGTGACAACTAACCTCTGACACACACACACACACACACACACACACTCAACTAACCACTGCCACTCCCACACCAGACACACACACACACACTCAACTAACCACTGCCACTCCCACACCAGACACACACACACTCAACTAACCACTGCCACTCCCACACCAGACACACACACACACACACACACACACACACACTCAACTAACCACTGCCACACACACACACTCAACTAACCCCTGCCACTCCCACACCAGACACACACACACACACACACACTCAACTAACCACTGCCACACACACACACTCAACTAACCCCTGCCACTCCCACACCAGACACACACACACACACACACTTTACTAACCCCTGCCACTCCCACACCAGACACACACACACACACTCACTCAACTAACCCCTGCCACTCCCACACCAGACACACACACACACACACACACTCAACTAACCACTGCCACACACACACACTCAACTAACCCCTGCCACTCCCACACCAGACACACACACACACTCAACTAACCACTGCCACACACACACACTCAACTAACCCCTGCCACTCCCACACCAGACACACACACACACACACACACACACTCAACTAACCACTGCCACACACACACACTCAACTAACCCCTGCCACTCCCACACCAGACACACACACAACTAACCCCTGCCATACCTAGACCCAAATATTTTTGTGTTCTCTCCTGACATCTGACGTGTGTGTGTGTGTGTGTGTGTGTGTGTGTGTGTGTGTGTGTGTGTGTGTGTGTGTGTGTGTGTGTGTGTGTGTGTGTGTGTGTGTGTGTGTGTGTGTGTGTGTGTGTGTGTGTGTGTGTGTGTGTGTGTGTGTGTGTGTGTGTGTGTGTGTGTGTGTGTGTGTGTGTCTGTGTGGAATGTCACAGTCACTCAGGCTCTTATCAGCAGCTCTTGATCCACATGAATGTGACGGGGGGGGGGGGACTGGAGTTCTTCAGATTCTTCTAGAAGAGATTCTGAACCGTAGGAGAGTCACTTCATCTCTCGCGAGCTTCACGTCACTGACTCCAGCTCAACACACTCCTGATACTGGAGTTTCTGAAGCTTTGTGAGATCTGACCACAGCATCAATGATGAAGATGATGATGATGAAGCACATTCAATAATCCTGCCCTTATTATCCCGGAGGGATTAGCAGAGATGGAGAGTAAAGCCATCATCCAGGAACACAAGATCAGACATCATGTTGTTAATATCAGTTCTGTTCTCTGCATGTTTTACCTTTTCCATCTCGCTATGATTATTAAAACTTAAAGGTTTCCTCAAAGAGAATAGCGAACTCCACACTAGAACAATAACGACACAGAGGAATGATATCGCTGGAATCACTTTCACAGTGATTTTTTCACCCAACTAATGAATGATAAAAATAAAAAAAACAATGACAACCAATCAGAATCCGTCCTGCTTTAAAGAGCTCGAGCATTTAAAGTGACAGACGACAAAACTGCAGCTTATAATAAACAGAACAATATCATCTTGTTAATGTTTTGGGCCTTTTTCCTGTTGTTTTCCACTCTGTTAGTGCTGATCCGAACTACACTCACCTAAAGGATTATTAGGAACACCATACTAATACTGTGTTTGACCCCCTTTCACCTTCAGAACTGCCTTAATTCTACGTGGCATTGATTCAACAAGGTGCTGAAAGCATTTATTAGAAATGTTGGCCCATATTGATAGGATAGCATCTTGCCGTTGATGGAGATTTGTGGGATGCACATCCAGGGCACGAAGCTCCCGTTCCACCACATCCCAAAGATGCTCTATTGGGTTGAGATCTGGTGACTGTGGGGGCCATTTTAGTATAGTGAACTCATTGTCATGTTCAAGAAACCAATTTGAAATGATTTGAGCTTTGTGACATGGTGCATTATCCTGCTGGAAGTAGCCATCAGAGGATGGGTACATGGTGGTCATAAAGGGATGGACATGGTCAGAAACAATGCTCAGGTAGGCCGTGGCATTTAAACGATGCCCATTTGGCACTAAGGGGCCTAAAGTGTGCCAAGAAAACATCCCCCACACCATTACACCACCACCACCAGCCTGCACAGTGGTAACAAGGCATGATGGATCCATGTTCTCCTTCTGTTTACGCCAAATTCTGACTCTACCATCTGAATGTCTCAACAGAAATCGAGACTCATCAGACCAGGCAACATTTTTCCAGTCTTCAACTGTCCAATTTTGGTGAGCTCATGCAAATTGTTGCCTCTTTTTCCTATTTGTAGTGGAGATGAGTGGTACCCGGTGGGGTCTTCTGCTGTTGTAGCCCATCCGCCTCAAGGTTGTGCGTGTTGTGGCTTCACAAATGCTTTGCTGCATACCTCGGTTGTAACGAGTGCTTATTTCAGTTAAAGTTGCTCTTCTATCAGCTTGAATCAGTCGGCCCATTCTCCTCTGACCTCTAGCATCAACAAGGCATTTTCGCCCACAGGACTGCCGCATACTGGATGTTTTTCCCTTTTCACACCATTCTTTGTAAACCCTAGAAATGGTTGTGCGTGAAAATCCCAGTAACTGAGCAGATTGTGAAATACTCAGACCGGCCCGTCTGGCACCAACAACCATGCCACGCTCAAAATTGCTTAAATCACCTTTCTTTCCCATTCTGACATTCAGTTTGGAGTTCAGGAGATTGTCTTGACCAGGACCACACCCCTAAAAGCATTGAAGCAACTGCCATGTGATTGGTTGATTAGATAATTGCATTACTGAGAAATTGAACAGGTGTTCCTAATAATCCTTTAGGTGAGTGTATAACACAAGTTAACTGTCAGTCCTTTATTTATATTTATATTGAGAGAATCAGTTTGAATCTCTGCTGAAGATTAAGAGAAAATATCAATTTGTGTCGTATTCGGCGTATACGACAGCGTGTTCCTGCCAATATCCAGCAACTTCGCACAGCCATTGAAGAGGAGTGGACCAACATTCCACAGGCCACAATCAACAACCTTTATTTATTTATTTATTTATTTACCCCCCCCCCCCCCCCCCCCCCCGAGTAAAACTGCACATTTTAGAGTGGCCTTTTATTGTGGCCAGCCTAAGGCACACCTGTGCAATAATCACGCTGTCTAATCAGCATCTTGATATGCCACACCTGTGAGGAGGATGGATCATCTCGGCAAAGGAGAAGTGCTCACTAACACAGATTTAGACAGATTTGTGAACAATATTTGAGAGAAATAGGCCTTTTGTGCACATAGTCTCAGATCTTTGAGTTCAGCTCATGAAAAATGGGGGCAAAAACAAAAGTGTTGCTTTTATAATTTTGTTCAGTGTATTTGTGCTGTTACTTGTAATTTGGTTATTTTATCTTATTTTATTACTGACAGTGTAATTGTCTTTAACAATATTTGAAACTTAGAGTTAGACTAGTAGTTTTTTGTGTCACAACCTTAATTGTTAAGGAAATGGGTCGAAAACAACAAAGACAATAAGCTTATTTTATTTTATTTAAAAAATTTTTTTACACTGCAGTATAACTGTGTGATATTTTTTGTTATTTATTTTTGTCTTCTCTTTCTGCAGCTCTGCTGGAATTCATAATCCTGAGTCTTCATGGAAATGTTTTGTTTGGATCACACATGAACGCGCTCCATTATTAGCATCACTGATGTCGGTCTTAAGGAGATTATACGCGGTTATAGCGATATACGATAGCCTATATATATTTATATACGAGACAGATGCACGAGAGCCGCCTGTAAATATAGCAGTGAACGCAGACGCGCATGCGCAGATCCATCATGAGCGTTCAGAAACTCACCTGTAATGCGCACACTCTCCGTCAATCAGCGAATTATAAAGCTTTGGCTCACTGTTGACGTCATTCTGTAAAGGTCACTGTCAGATGTGTTTTATTGTCAATCTTATTTGCAGATGATCAGAATCATGAGATCAATCCCATCATGCCATGTTGATCCCAGTGTCTCGCTGCTGTAGTTTAAGCCTCTCCCTCATCCATGGATAATGGGATATTTTCTGCTTCAGTTTAATCCACTGTAGATTAATGATCTCAAACCCGCCAGTGTCATAAATCACAACCAGTTGTTTTAAAATACACGAGCATTCATAGGTTTGGGGTCTGTAAGATCTAATGTTTGTGAAATAGTCTCTTCTGCTCGGCAAAGCTGCGTTTATTTGATCAAAAATACAGTAAAACAGTGAAATATTATTACAATGTAAATCTGCTGTTTTCTATGTGAATATACAGTAAAGTGTAATTTATTCCTGTGATCAAAGCTGAATGTTCAGCATCATTACTCCAGTCTTCAGTGTCACATGATCCTTCACAAATCACTCTAATATGATGATTTGATGCTCAAGAAACAGTTATGATTATTATCAATGTTCAATTTTTGTTTGATTTGTTCTGTAAATATGACACGGCCCACAATAATGTCAGTCCTGAATACTGTAAAAACGATTAAACTGGTTTTCATCAGATACTGCCGGGAGTCTTTATGAAGACACTCATCTCTCATTCATTATTAATTCTGATCGCGCAGAGATTCATCATATCAGACATTAATCACGTCACAAACTCACTTTCGCTTCTGCTTTTATGGAGTCAAATCCATGTCACATATATTTGCAGAACAAAAAACAAATGTGGGTTTGCAAACAAAAATAAATGTGTGTGTACGGTGTGAGAGTGTGCGTGCGTGTGTGTGTGTGTGTGTGTGTGCGGTGTGAGTGTGTGAGAGAGTGTGTGTGTGTGTGTGTGTGTGTGTGTTTTGCAACAATATGTGGCAGGACTTGATTTCATACTCTTGTTCTTCAGTGTTTTCTCATGTCTGTTTTAACAGCTCTTGCCAGTTTCATTAAAGTATTCATCTGTAATATTTAAGCACATCAAAGATGCAAAACAAACATAACGCAGTGATGGAGAATGAAGACAAGAAACTCTGCAGAATTTCACAGTTTTATTCTTCATGAAAAATTCAGCTGTCCTTGAATGTTTTGTATCGCATCTTGACAGACTGAAATGTTTCCCACTTCTGTTTTTCAAGTATTTTTGTCAGAGCTTTAAAACAATCTGAAACACCAGCGTTCCTGACGAGAAGAGAGAATAAGAGTCTGACGCCACACACACACACACACACACACACACACACACACTCACACTTTCAAACTCACACAGACACTTTCTCTCTCTCTCACACACACACACACACACACACACACACACAGACACATTCTCTCAAACACACACACTCAAACTTCCCGCTAATCGAACTGAAGGAACTCAACATTATAATTTCATATCCAAAACTCAATGATTTCTTGTGGATATTATTGTTGTGACTGAATGTTCTCTGAATGTTCCGAAACAAGAAGTAACATTTAAAAACGGTGGACTAACATGTTTCAGAAAAACGTTCCATGAACGATGTATAATTGTTTGTTGTGCTGATGTTTCGAGAACATTATTAAAGACCAGATAACGTTGAACGAACGTTCCATTAACCTTACTTTTAGTTATTTATTGTAATCTAATTTGTATTTATTTTTAAATAAAATCTATTTTTATTGTGAAATGTTAAATGTTCACGTATCGCAGGATTAGAACGTTTAATAATGGTGGATAAAAGTCTGCTGGAGGTACAAATAATCAGAAACCTCAAATATAATTCTTCAGTCATGTTGTCTATAAGCAAACACACACACACACACACTCATCTGAACGAGCCAAACACACACGAGCATCGAATAAAACATCCAAAAGCGTTCTCTGAGCTGATGGCGTCGGCGCTAAAAGCTGAGGAGTTTATATGATCTACACGGACTCACATTGTTCATATCCCAGCATTCACTGCGTGTTTAATGTCACACACAACATCGTCATGATGAGTTTCTAGCATCAACACGATCACATTTCAGTGGAATAAGGCCTTCAATGTGATCAATAACAAATGGCATGAGGAGCGTTTGAGTTTAAAATACTGAACGGATCCAAAGTGTGCTTATCCGCCGTTTATCAACATTAAGCAAATCTGCCCTCAAATCCTCAGCACTGCAATGCAAAAAATAGATTATTTAAGTGTTAATGTCTACAACTATCAGTCAAAAGTTTGGAATAATTCAGATATTTAATGTTTTTAAAGTCTCATCAAAGCCGCGTTTATTTGATCAAAAACACTGTAAAACAGTGAAATATTATTCCAGTGTAAATCTGCTGTTCTCTATGTGAATATATAGTAAAGTGTAATTTATTCCTGTGATCAAAGCTGAATTTTCAGCATCATTACTCCAGTCTTCAGAGTCACATGATCCTTCAGGAATCATTCTAATATATAATGATCATTAATTATTCCAAAGTTTGGACTGCAAGTGCTCATCATCATGTCTTTCACTTATGCTGACTTCATTAAACATCGCTGTATGACAGCAAAGAGCAGAGGAAATAATGTGCAGTTCTGTTGAATTGTGTCGTTTGGAAACACAAGTTTGTCTCTAGTTTGAGTGTATTTGATTTCAGGAGCAGATCCATGAGGATTCTCCAGCGCTCCTGTCGCCGTTCCTTCTTTCAAACTGATAGTCCGTTCGTAATAACTCTATTGATTGGCCACGACGTCTTGACACAGCAATGGCTGACAACTCACATGTAGTAGAAAATATATACTTGCTCTTGTAAAATACAGCAGAAGTGCATCAGTGGCTGGTTGGAAACACAAACACTGGAGCTCCTGTTGGAAACACTGAATGCATAATAATAACGGCGTCCCGCTCCGGTTTGGTGTCCTGGTTTCGGTTCACCGGATCTGACAGGTAGGATGTGCGAGGTTTACTGCATTGCACTTGATTTAAGGCGAAAAGTTTGCAGTGAAAGCAATGTAAACTTAAGGCAGCGTGAATCGAACAGTCTGAGTGCGTCTCAATCCGCTCTCTAGATCCCTGGATCCGTCAATCGATACACAACTGACAGTATCCTGGTGTTTATGAACAACAGCAGCACAGATGTCTTTCTGACATTATTTGTAATGTCATTTAAAGCATATTATGATACAATTCCCTTCAACATTTCAGCTGTAAATGTCTTATAAATAGTAGTGAGATTATGTTCACTACCTGTCTATCACTGTTTTCCTGTTTATCACGGTTGCTTTAACAATCTGTATTGTCTAAAGTGCTGTAGAAATAAAGCTGACTTCATTTGACTTAAAATATATATTGTTAAACATCTATCATTTGCAGGATTGTGTTCTACGGAGCCCCTAAAGGGACATGGTGGTGGGGAAAACAATGAGACGGGCATAAATATTATATGTCAATGCTTTTGTGTTCGCTCACAAAACTTTTTGAGTTCTTTGCGAGTGAACGTAAAGTTTCTCTGGGAAACAGAAACGTTTTGGAAACAAACGTAACGTTTTTTCGGGAGAACGCAAAAGTTTTGGAAGCGAAAGTAAAGTTTCTCTGGGAAATGGAAAAGTTTTGGAAGCGAACAAAGTTTCTGTGGGAAACGGAAAAGTTTTGGAAGCGAACGTAAAGTTTTACAAGAGAATGCAAACATTTTGGAATCAAACGCAAAGTTTCTCTGGGAAACGGACATTTTTTGGAAGCGAACGTAAAGTTTTTCGGGAGAAAGCAAAAGTTTTGGAGGCGAATGCAAAGTTTCTCTGGGAAACAGAAAAGTTTTGGAATCAAACGCAAAGTTTTTCGGGAGAATGCAAAAGTTTTGGAAGCGAAAGTAAAGTTTCTCTGGGAAATGGAAAAGTTTTGGAAGCGAACGTAAAGTTTTTCGGGAGAACGCAAAAGTTTTGGAAGCGAAAGTAAAGTTTCTCTGGGAAACGGAAAAGTTTTGGAAGCAAACGTAACGTTTTTCGGGAGAATGGTTTCTCTGGGAAATGGAAAAGTTTTGGAAGCGAACGTAAAGATTTTCGGGAGAACGCAAAAGTTTTGGAAGCGAAAGTAAAGTTTCTCTGGGAAACGGAAAAGTTTTGGAAGCAAACGTAAAGTTTTTCGGGAGAACGCAAAACTTTTGGAAGCGAACGTGAAGTTTCTCTGGGAAACGGAAAAGTTATGGAAGCAAACAAAGTTTTTCGGGAGAAAACAAAAGTTTTGGAAGCGAACAAAGTTTCTCTGGGAAACGGAAAAGTTTTGGAAGCAAACGTAAAGTTTTTCGGGAGAACGTGAAAGTTTTTCGGGAGAACGTGAACGTTTTTCGGGAGAACGCAAAAGTTTTGCACGCAAAGGTAAAGTTTCTCTGTGAAAAAGCAAAAGCATTGACGTACATCTTTTCCTCCCATCTTATATTTTTTCCATCACCTGTAAGAGTCAATTTCCGCTTCAGAATTTCTCCAATGCTCCCTGGATTTGCGGTGCATTGTGGGACTTTTATAAGTGAGCGAGCGTTTCAGTGCACTAGATTTGCGTTTGATACCCTTGAAATGATCAGTCGACTAGGGCGCGGATTGAGACGGACCCTCTTTCCATTCGTCAGAGACGTCGCGTTTCATCAAGCAATATTCCCACACACACACAAAAAAAGCCTTGTCTTTTTGCAGTGGCGTTTAGCACAGTGATTCCCGACCCGTTTTGGTGGAAGCTCATCCCAGTCTCAGTGTTTGGGAGGAATGACGACCACCGGCTCACCGGCCCGCGGACGCCACATCAGCACCTGCGCGTCGTTGGCGTTGGGCTTCACCAAGGCGTTTTGCGGGATGGCTTCGTTCTTTCCCAGAACCTGCGGCTGCTCCTGCGCGATCGGCTCCTGAAGCTTCGCTCTCATTCCCAACGGTTTCTCGGGATCCACCTCGATGTGAAGACGCATGCGCCAGCGCACCGTCTGCAGAACAAGGATCTCTCCCGATGCCTGGTTGATGGCCACCAGCCACGTGGTGAAGCTCTGATCCCTACGGATGCTGCTCAGCATGGGAACATTGCAGTCGCTCACCGGGATTCCCCATGTCACACTGGGATAGAAGTTATCGTTCATGCTGACGGTGAACTTGGTGTCCTTCTTGGTGGGACCCACGATGGTGCAGGTTTCGGTGGTATTGCCGTACCACGGGTAGTTTACGCCGTCCGAGTCGCTGATGGCTTGGATTTTCCCGTCTCGGAGATCCGGAAGCTCCCAGCTGGACCTGCGGGAAACACCAGAGGATGATGAGAGGGTTTGTTCTGACTCTACCCTTCTGAAAAAGATCTGTAGTGCATCTTGCAAGTATACGCATTTATATTAAATGTTTGCAATGTATTAAAATGTGCAAAGCTTTTGCAAGTGAAAAGTTTTGGAAGCGAACGCAAAGTTTCTCTGGGAAACGGAAAAGTCACCAGAGGATGATGAGAGCGCTGAAACATTTGTTCTGACTCTACCCTTCTGAAAAAGAAGAGCTCTTATCTGTATTGCATCTCGCAAGTATATTTTTAAAAAGATGCATTTGCCAACATTTAATATAATGTCTTAAATTGCAAAAGTTTTGGAAGCAAACGCAAAGTTTCTCTGGGAAACGGAAAAGTTTTGCAAGCAAATGCTAAGTTTTACGGGAGAACGCAAAAGTTTTGGAAGTGAATGCAAAGTTTCTCTGGGAAACGGAAACGTTTTGGAAGTGAGCGTAAAGTTTTACGGGAGAACGCAAAAGTTTTGGAAGCGAATGCAAAGTTTCTCTGGGAAACAGAAAAGTTTTGGAAGCGAACGCAAAGTTTCTCTGGGAAACGGAAACGTTTTGGAAGCAAACGCAAAGTTTTATGGGAGAACGCAAAAGTTTTGGAAGCGAACGCAATGTTTCTCTGGGAAACAAAAAAGTTTTGGAAGCGAACGCAAAGTTTCTCTGAGAAATAAAAAATGTTTGGAAGCAAACAAAGTTTCTCTAGGAAACAGAAAAGTTTTGGAAGCAAACACAAAGTTTCTCTGGGAAACGGAAAAGTTTTGGAAGCAAACACAAAGTTTCTCTGGGAAATGGAAAAGTTTTGGAAGCGAACGCCAAGTTTCTCTGGGAAACGGAAAAGTTTTGGAAGCAAACGCAAAGTTTCTCTGGGAAATGGAAAAGTTTTGGAAGCAAACGCAAAGTTTCTCTGGGAAACGGAAAAGTTTTGGAAGCGAACGCCAAGTTTCTCTGAGAAACGGAAAAGTTTTGGAAGCAAACGCAAAGTTTCTCTGGGAAACGGAAAAGTTTTGGAAGCGAACGCCAAGTTTCTCTGGGAAACGGAAACGTTTTGGAAGCGAACGCAAAGTTTCTCTGGGAAATGGAAAAGTTTTGGAAGCAAACGCAAAGTTTCTCTGGGAAACGGAAAAGTTTTGGAAGCGAACGTAAAGTTTTACGGGAGAACGCAAACGTTTTGGAAGCGAACGGAAAGTTTCTCTGGGAAACGGAAAAGTTTTGGAAGCAATAGAAAAGTTCCCTTTCGAGGGAACTCGCACAGCGTCGTAAGAACAACACTTTGGGGACGCTCCCTAAGCATACACCTCTGAAGTATGAATGAAACTATTCCAATCCTGATTGGCGTTGCGTCATGATGTAACATGTGACGGCATACCCAGAAGTATAAAGTGATGCCGGCACACACGCGTTAGCTTTCATTCTTCAGCAAGCGTTCTCTGTTGTTGTCTGTACTATTAAGTGTTGTCTGTCTCAGTATTTAAAAAGATCATTATGATGAGTGAACAGTTCAGATGATGTGTGCACCCCTGCCCTAGATTCCGGGTGGGGACACACATCAACTGTGTGTGAACAGTTTGGGAGTGCAGCACGCCCAGGCAGCTCTTGAGGGGCTGCTTGTGGTGATTGTGAAGCTATCTTTGATGAGGATGGCCAGACTCGCATTCCCCGCGGTTCAGGTCGTGCGTCCGTTGAGGCGGCGTGGCGACTCAGATCGTGGGGTTCACAAAGGGACTTTGCAGATGAGAATGAGACTGCTGCGGCACTTTCTCATTCTTCGTCTGAAGGTTCTGAGGCTCTCGGTCATGGTGCAGCTTCTTCTGCCCGTGACAAAGGCCCGATGCTCGAGCTGTCTGCTTCTGAGGAAGTGGACGTGCTCAGCATCGAGGCGGATGAGCGTGAATTAGACTCGCCAGTTCACGTTCCCGTCTATGAGGAGCTCGTAGAGGTTGTGACGCGTGCTATGGCAAGACTAAACATCAGAGGGCCGCATGAGAGACAGGAAGCGCTTAATAAAGGCAAGCTGGAGGAGAGCTTCCTGCAGCACCGTTCACAACCTCAGCGCCGGGACTTACCATTCTTCTCCGATTTACATAATGAGTTATGAGAGTCATGGGATAAACCCCACTCCTCTCGCGTCTCTAATCCTACTGCGGTGGATTATAGTGATGTAATAGGTGCGAGAGAGTTGGGGTATGGGAAGATGCCGCGGATGGAAGAGGCTCTCACTAGCTACCTCTCTCCTGAAGCAGCATCATCCCTGAAAGCCCCGGTGTTGCCCAGCAAACAATGCAGGGCATATATGGCGGAGGGCCAGGCTGGTTCATGTCTGCACTCAATGGCTATTCTGCAGGCATACCAGGCCGACCTTTTAAAGGACTTGGATGAGGGTGAGGGACAAACTCCTGAAGATATTGCGGAGTTGCGTAAGGCCACAGATTTGTCTCTCCGGGCTACTAAGGAGACGACCCATGCCATCGGCCGCTCCATGGCAGCTCTGGTAACCACGGAGAGACATCTGTGGCTGAACTTGTCTGGAATAAAGGAGAAGTATAAGTCGTTTCTCCTGGATGCGCCGCTCTCGCCTTCTGGCCTGTTTGATGACGCAGTAAACACTGCCGTCGACAGGTTTCAGGAGGCGAGGAAGCAATCTGTGCCGTTCCAGCAATTTCTCCCTCGCCGCTCAAGATCCAAGTCCAAGAAGGCTGCACCGAGCAGTCAGCCTCGGCCATCAACGAGCTCCTCGTACCGTCAGGTACAAAAGGAGAGTGTTGCCTCTAGAGCCCCTCCCTCGGGAGCCTGGCAACAGAGAAAACGCTCTCGCGCGAAGTCTTCTGACCTGAAGGCGTCCTTCAGGCAAAGAGGGCTTCGGGAAAGAGGTCCTAGCCGAAATAATGAGACCTCTGAAGGCTGTCCCCCCCCAAAAGCTCAATTAATCCCTGCCGGTCATCCACTTCAGGGGGTCGAGAACAAAGCTCGAAGAACACCCGAGGCCAGCCTCGAGAGGCTGGTTCCCTTAGTAGATTTTCTTGTAGAAGCGTGGCAACGCCTACCCAATATATCTGCATGGGTCCTGCATATGATAAAAATAGGGTACAGACTGCAGTTCGGTCACTGCCCCCCGAAATTCACTTGGGTGGTACAGACTGCAGTGGTTCCAGAGCAGGCTCAGGTAATGGAACAAGAAGTACACTCTCTGCTGGTCAAAGAGGCCATAGAACGTGTTCCTCCTCCAGTCAGGGAGTTTGGGTTTTACAGCCGGTACTTTATAGTTCCAAAGAAGGATGGAGGGTTGTGGCCGATTTTTTATCTGAGGCACTTGAATCATTCTCTGAGGAGGTTCAGGTTCAAGATGCTCACTATTCCCATCATCGTGAACCAAATCAGGTCGGAGGACTGGTTTGTCACGATAGATCTAAAAGCCGCATACTTCCATATCTCCATCCTTCCATGTCACAGGCGGTTCCTGAGGTTCGCTTTTGGGGGCGAAGCGTACCAATATCGGGTTTTTCTGTTCGGCCTAGCTCTCTCCCCTCGCACGTTCACCAAGTGCATGGATGCAGCCCTGGCCCCGCTGAGGCTCCAGGGCATCCGTGTACCGAATTATATTGACGACTGGCTCATATTAGCTCAGTCTCGAGAGATGGCAGTTCGGCATCAAGATTTCGTCCTTGGTCATATTCAAAGCTTGGGGTTGAGACTCAACACGAACAAAAGCGTGTTGATGCCCGCCCAGAGAACTACGTTCCTTGGTGTGGTATGGGACTCAACTACGATGCGGGCACAAATGTCTCCCGAGCGTATCGAGTCCATCCTGGCCATGGTGTCCAGGATAAAGCTAAGCCACGCCATCACTGTAAAGCAATTTCAAAGACTGCTGGGCCTCATGGCAGCTGCGTCCAACATAATACCTTTGGGCCTCCTGCACATGAGACCCCTTCAGTGGTGGCTGAAAGCCAAGGGGTTTTCCCCGAGGGGAAATCTGTTCCGTATGATCAGGGTTACGCGCAGATGTCTTCGTTCCCTATCGATATGGAAGAAACCTTGGTTTCTGTCCCAAGGTCCAGTGTGGGGAGTGTCATGTTGCCGGAAAACCGTTTCGACAGACGCCTCCCTCACTGGTTGGGGTGCGGTCATGGACGGCCGCTTTGCCAGGGATCTGTGGCAGGACCATTATCGCTCTTGGCATACAAATTATCTAGAGATGTTGGCTGTGTTCAGAGCTCTGAGGAGCTTCCTCCCAGACACCTGGGGAAACTGTTGTCTCTCAAAAGCAATGTATGTCCCGGGGGTACGGAATCAGGGAGCAGACATCCTGTCAAGGCAGGGGCTGAGGCCCGGGGAATGGAGACTTCATCCAGAGGTGGTGAAGTCGATATGGGAGAGATTCGGCCCAGTGGAAGTGGACTTGTTCGCGTCTCGAGAAAAGTCCCACTGTCCACTATGGTTTTTTCTCACACATCCAGCCCCACTGGGGTTGGATGCCATGGTACAGGTGTGGCCGAGGCTGCGCTTGTACGCATTTCCCCCGATCGCTCTGCTCCTGGGAGATCTGGAGAGGGTCCATCAAGACGGAGTCAGTCTACTTCTAGTAACCCCGTTCTGGCTGGCCCGAGTATGGTTCTCAGACATAATAGCACTCCTGGCAGGTCCACCCTCTGAGGAGGGACCTGCTGTCTCAGGCGGGAGGCACAATATTCCACCCTCACCCGGAGCTGTGGAAGCTGTGTGTCTGGTCCATGAGGGGGTTCAGTACCTAGATGCTGGCCTCTCAGCCGGAGTGGTCGAGACCATACTTAGTTCCAGAGCTCCTTCCACTAGGAGACTGTATGGCCTAAAGTGGAATGTGTTTTCCACTTGGTGTAGAGAACATGAGTTAGAACCAATTAACAGCCTGGTGGCTTCAATTCTAGAGTTCCTTCAAGATCGCTTCTCTTCTGGTCTCACCCCGTCCACACTTAGGGAGGACGTGGCTGCCATTGCGGCATAGGAAATGGAAAAGTTTTGGAAGAGAATGCAAAGTTTTATGGAAAAATGCAAATGTTTTGGAAGCGAACGCAAAAGTTTTACGGGAGAACGCAAACGTTTTGGAAGCAAATGCAAAGTTTCTCTGAGAAATAAAAAAATTTGGAAGCGAACGCAATGTTTCTCTGAGAAATAAAACAATTTTGGAAGCGAACGCAAAGTTTCTCTAGGAAATGGAAAAGTTTTGGAAGAGAACGCAAAGTTTTACAGGAGAACGCAAACGTTTTGGAAGCGAATGCAAAGTTTCTCTAGGAAATGGAAAAGTTTTGCACGCGAACACAAAGTTTTACAGGAGAACGCAAACATTTTGGAAGCGAATGCAAAGTTTCTCTGGGAAACGGAAAAGTCTTGGAAGTAAACGCAAAGTTTTACGGGAGAACGCAAACGTTTTGGAAGCGAATGCAAAGTTTCTCTGGGAAACGGAAAAGTCTTGGAAGTAAACGCAAAGTTTTACGGGAGAACGCAAACATTTTGAAAGTGAACGCAAAGTTTTACGGGAGAACGCAAACATTTTGGAAGTGAACGCAAAGTTTTACGGGAGAACGCAAACGTTTTGGAAGCGAATGCAAAGTCTCTCTGGGAAACGGAAAAGTCTTGGAAGTAAACGCAAAGTTTTATGGTAGAACGCAAACATTTTGGAAGCGAACGCAAAGTTTTACGGGAGAACGCAAATGTTTTGGAAGCGAACGCAAAGTTTTACAGGAGAACGCAAACGTTTTGGAAGCGAATGCAAAGTTTCTCTGGGAAACGGAAAAGTCTTGGAAGTAAACGCAAAGTTTTACGGGAGAACGCAAACATTTTGGAAGTAAACGCAAAGTTTTACAGCAGAACGCAAACGTTTTGGAAGCGAATGCAAAGTTCCTCTGGGAAACGGAAAAGTCTTGGAAGTAAACCCAAAGTTTTACGGGAGAACGCAAATGTTTTGGAAGCGAACGCAAAGTTTTACAGCAGAACGCAAACGTTTTGGAAGCGAACGCAAAGTTTCTCTGGGAAACGGAAAAGTCTTGGAAGTAAACGCAAAGTTTTACGGGAGAACGCAAATGTTTTGGAAGCGAACGCAAAGTTTTACGGGAGAACGCAAACGTTTTGGAAGCGAACGCAAAGTTTTACGGGAGAACGCAAATGTTTTGGAAGCGAATGCAAAGTTTCTCTGGGAAACGGAAAAGTCTTGGAAGTAGACGCAAAGTTTTAAAGGAGAACGCAAACGTTTTGGAAGCGAACGCAAAGTTTTACGGGAGAACGCAAACGTTTTGGAAGCGAATGCAAAGTTTCTCTGGGAAACGGAAAAGTCTTGGAAGTAAACGCAAAGTTTTACGGGAGAACGCAAATGTTTTGGAAGCGAACGCAAAGTTTTACGGGAGAACGCAAATGTTTTGGAAGCGAACGCAAAGTTTTACAGGAGAACGCAAACGTTTTGGAAGCGAATGCAAAGTTTCTCTGGGAAACGGAAAAGTCTTGGAAGTAAACGCAAAGTTTTACGGGAGAACGCAAACATTTTGGAAGTAAACGCAAAGTTTTACAGCAGAACGCAAACGTTTTGGAAGCGAATGGAAAGTTCCTCTGGGAAACGGAAAAGTCTTGGAAGTAAACCCAAAGTTTTACGGGAGAACGCAAATGTTTTGGAAGCGAACGCAAAGTTTTACAGCAGAACGCAAACGTTTTGGAAGCGAACGCAAAGTTTCTCTGGGAAACGGAAAAGTCTTGGAAGTAAACGCAAAGTTTTACGGGAGAACGCAAATGTTTTGGAAGCGAACGCAAAGTTTTACGGGAGAACGCAAACGTTTTGGAAGCGAACGCAAAGTTTCTCTGGGAAACGGAAAAGTCTTGGAAGTAAACGCAAAGTTTTAAAGGAGAACGCAAACGTTTTGGAAGCGAACGCAAAGTTTTACGGGAGAACGCAAACGTTTTGGAAGCGAATGCAAAGTTTCTCTGGGAAACGGAAAAGTCTTGGAAGTAAACGCAAAGTTTTACAGCAGAACGCAAACGTTTTGGAAGCGAACGCAAAGTTT